>NW_016931764.1:0-1278 GCF_001483705.2 Eufriesea mexicana
TCGCCGGGCGTCATATAGGGTTATACTACGTTCGGTTAGGTTATGTTAGGTCAGGTTAGGCTGAGATATCTACGGCCTTTGTGCTATTCATTGCAATGCGGTGGATTTTTGCGCTCTACAGTGCTCTAGTGCATTCTGCTTTTCCCTGCGGATGCCAGCAATAGAGGTTTGTTCATGTTAGGCTTAGTTAGGCTACGTATGTATGTGTTACGTTAGGCTAGGTTAGGATAGGCTACTTTGACATCTGTGCTATTCACTGCTATTCCGTGGACTCCTGCGGTCTAAGTTACTATAACATGCTCTGCCTGGCTCTGCGTATGCCAGCAATACTTGTCTCGTCATGTTATGTTGAGTTACACTGCGTTTGGTTGGGTTAGGTATGGTAAGGTTGTGTCAGGAAATGTTTGACTTTTGTGCTATACACTACAAGGCGGTGGATTTCTGCGCCCTGCCTTTTCTCTAGTTTATTCTGCTCTGCTCTGGGCAGGCCAGAATTAATGGTCACGGTGCGTCAGGTTTGTTTAGGCTACGTATGAATAAGACAAGTTTGTATATGTTAGGAGGGAATAGCTTGTACTTTCGTGCCATTCATGATATTCGTTTGATTTCTGTGCCCTACTGCGTTCTAGTATGTTCTGCTAGGCTGTGGTGGACAAGTAAATGTGTTCTCGCTACGTTCGGTCGAGTTATGTTTCGTTTCGTTAGGGCAGGCTAGAAAGGCTTGATTAGGGACTTCTTGGCTTTACACTGCTGTTCGGTGGAACCATGCGCTCTACAATGCTCTACTATTCTCAGCTCGGCTCTGGCGAGGCGAGTAATAGTCGTCGCAGCACCTTACGCTGGGCCAGGTTACGTTTGGTTATGTTAGGTTAGTTTGGGATATGTTTGTTTGGGATAAATTTGTCTTTCGTGCTATACACTGTTTTCCGGTGGATACCTGCGGTCTGCTTTGCTCTACAGCATTCTGCTTGTCTCTGGAGAGGCCAGAAATAGTTGTCCGGGCGCATTTGGTTCAGTTAGGCTACGTTTGCTTATGACAAGTTTGGTCATGTTAGAAGAAAATTGCTTAGGCTCTGTGCCATACACTGCTATTCGGTGTTTTTTTGCCCTCCACTGGGGTCTAATGTGTTCGGCTTGGCTTTGTGGTGGCCAGAAGTAGTGGCTCCGGCACGTTAGGCTAGTTTAGGAAGGACTGGTTAGGGTTTCTCTGTCTTTTTTGCTACACACTGCTATTCGGTGGATCTATGCGCTCTACGTTACTCTACTATACTCTGCTCG
>NW_016931764.1:5225-6063 GCF_001483705.2 Eufriesea mexicana
GGGGGGGGGGGGGGGGCTGGATTAGTTGTTGCGGCACGATAAGCTGAGTTAGGCTACGTTTGGTTGGGGTACGTTACCTTGGGTTAGGTTCGGAAAGCTAAGACTTTTGCGCTCTACACGGCGATTCTATCGACTTCTGCGCGTCTACCGTCCTCTAATAAGTTCTGCGCGACGCTGGGGGGGGGGCGGCAATAGTGGCCGCGGTACGTTATGTTGAGTTATGTTACGTTTGGTTATGCCACTGTTGGATTTATACGGATAGGTTAGCTTTGGCTTTTGTGCTATACACTGCTATTCGGTGGACTTCTGCGCTCCAGTGTGCTCTAGCATGTTCTGTTTGTCTCTCTGAAGTGTAGCTGTAGTGGCCTAGGCACCCTACGTTGAGATGTGCTGCGTTTCGTTAGGTTAGGTTAGGTAAGATTAGGTTAGGATGTCTTGGACTTTTATGCTATTCACAGCAATGCGGTGGACTTCTGCGCTCTGCTGTGCTCTAGTATACTCTGCTTGGCTCTGGGGTGCCCAGAAATAGTGATCTCGGCCCGATAACTTGTGTTATGCCGCATTTGGTTAGGTTAGCGCGGATATGATACGATACTTCAGAGTACTACACATTCCGTGTTACAGTGCTAGACACTGCTATCCTCCAATTTCTGCGTTCTACTCCGTTCTAATATTTTCTGCCTGCCACCGCGGTGGCCAGTAAATGTTGTCTTGGCTCGTTAGATTGAATTAGCTACGCTTCGTTAGGGTGGATAGGGAAGGTTTCGTTAGGATACCTTTTTCCTTTCGTGCTGTTATTCGGTGGATCTCTGTGATCTGTTGTGCTTTACTATATTCT
>NW_016931765.1:0-571 GCF_001483705.2 Eufriesea mexicana
CCTTATTTATGCAAGAAAGTAAGCTCACCACAATATTAGCCGAAAATGTGTATAATATTGAATTTTCCGGCCTGATCATATAGCACTGCAATAGCTATAGCACGCCAATAGAACCTGTCCTCCTTATTTATGCAAGAAAGATAGCTCACCAAGATAGTAGTCGAAAATGTCAATGAAATTGAATTTTCCAGCCTGATTCTATTGCACTGCAAAAAACGCTACAGCGTGCCAAAAGTATCTTTCCCCCTTATTTATGCAAGGATGACAGCTCACCACGGTTTTAGTTGAAAATGTCAATAAAATTGAATTTTCCATGCAGATACTAAACAATTGCAATGGCTATAGCTCGCGAATAGAATGTTTCCTCCTTATTTATGCAAGAAAGCTACCTCACAACGATATTAGCAGAACATGTCAATAAAATTGAATTTGCGAGGCTGAATCTATAGTATTGCCATGGCTATAGCGCGCCAATAGAATCTTTCCTCCATATTTATCGATGAAAGTAAGCTCAACACGATATTGGCCGAAAATGTTAATAGAATTGAATTTTCCTGGCAGATTCTATAGA
>NW_016931766.1:0-758 GCF_001483705.2 Eufriesea mexicana
ATGTATGTATGGATGTGTGTATGGGTTTATGTATGTATGTATGGATGTACGCATGGATGTATGAATGGCTGGACGGATTTGTGGATGTATGTATGTGTGGATGTATGGATGTATTGATGTACGAATGTATGGATGTACGGATGTGTGGATGTATGGATGTATGTATGTGTGGATCTATGGATGATTGGATGTACGTATTGATGTTTGTATGGATGTATGAATGGATGGATGTATCGATGGATGGAAGTACGGATTGATGGATTTATGGATATATGGATGGATGGATGTTTGGGCTTACAGATGAATGGGTGCGTGGATGTATGGACGGCTGAATGTTTGGATGGACGGATGTGTGAGTGGATTGAGGTATGGATTGACGGATGCACCGATGTATGGATACATGGATGTATATATGTAAGGATATATAGATGGATGGAGTTATCGATGGATGGCAGTAAGGATGCTAATATTTATGGATGTATGGATGGATGAGTGGATGTTTGGATGGATATATTTATGGATGGATATATGGATGGATGGATGTTTGGGCTTACAGATGAATGGGTGCGTGGATGTATGGACGGCTGAATGTTTGGATGGACGGATGTGTGAGTGGATTGAGGTATGGATTGACGGATGCACCGATGTATGGATACATGGATGTATATATGTAAGGATATATAGATGGATGGAGTTATCGATGGATGGCAGTAAGGATGCTAATATTTATGGATGTATGGATGTGTGGATGTACAGAT
>NW_016931767.1:0-5279 GCF_001483705.2 Eufriesea mexicana
TTACTGCATACGTTGAATTTCGTTGTTCACTGGTGATGTAAGTTATAAAGCTATTCTAGAATAACGATTGCATACTAAGGATACGGCTAGAGACATTTACAACTGACTGCACCATACGCAGTAAATCCATCAACAGATCACAGTTGCCGTTAGATTAATCTGTTCAACGATGACATAGATGCTATAGCAATTCTAGAGTGACAAAAGGCAGAACCATTGTCGCTCGAGATATTAACCAATGCCCACAAAGTACTGAGATCAACCGCCGTCACAGTACAGTAGCCGTGGAATATTTCTCTCATTTGCGGCTTGAGTTCCACAAATAATCTAGTACAGTCAGTTTGTAGTACGGTTACGGCAAGGGGCATGTACATCTGACATAACGGTACACTGTCCATCCAAAAAGAAAGCGGTATAGACGATGGGTCATACAGCTGAGTGATGATATGCATTTTATAGCAAATATGCAATGGTTAAAAACGGACTCATTATATCTCCCGGTATTAGCAACTGACATAGCAGGATTGAGTACAGCCGTCATCTCAGTCCAGTAGCAGTTATATTTACTTGTTAATAATAATTGGTAGTTCAAATTCCACGGCCACACTACAGTC
The DNA here is from genome assembly GCF_001483705.2 of Eufriesea mexicana. Lineage (NCBI taxonomy): Eukaryota > Metazoa > Arthropoda > Insecta > Hymenoptera > Apidae > Eufriesea > Eufriesea mexicana. The sequence continues at coordinate 615 of NW_016931767.1, forward strand.
ATGGGGGTATAGTAATGTCATGCATAGAGATATTTACAGCTGACGTTACGTTACTTAGCACCTCCAATAGCAGAGCACTGTAGCCGTTGGAGTAATATGAAGGAAGATGATTTAGATGATATAGCAATTCTAGGATGACGAAGGACATTTCCATTAACGGTGGAGACATTAATGATCGGCAACGCCGTATGGCGTTGTGCCGTCTTCAAACTAATGTGACAGTAGGACTAATATATTCATTGATTACATAAATTTCGCAGTCATTACAGTGTAATCAGTCCATGGTACGGTTATGACTATAGAAATTTACAATTGACAGTACGGTACTTAGTACATCCACCAGCAGAGTACGGCCGCCGATCGATTAAAATTGCACTGATGATATATATCCCGCAGACATCCCAGAATGAAAGAAGACAGAGCCATTATCCCTCCAGATATAAGCAATTGACAACACTGAACTGAGATCAGCTGTGGTAACTGTACTTTAGCAGTTGGATTACAATGTTCACTGGTGGTGTAACATGCAAAGCTGCTCTGGAATAATCAACGCATTGTACGGTTATGGCTAGAGACATTTAGAGTAGGGAGAATGTTACGTAGTGCATACACAAACAGACCACTGTGACTGATAGATTAATCCGTTTGCTGATGATATATTTCCTTCATCAATCCCAGAATGAAAAAGGACCGATTTATTATCGATGGGTACATTAACAATTGAGAACACAGTTCTGAGTACAGCCATCATCACATTATCCTAGCCGTCAGGTTAACATGTCCATTGATGATTTAATTTCCACAGCCATTCTAGAATGATCAATGTATTGTACGGCTTCGGCTTGGGATACTTACATCAGTCACTACGGAACCTAGTTAACCTACCGCCAGAACACTGTAGCTGCTGGATTGGTCTGTTCAGTGGTGCTCTAAATCCTATTACATTTCTAGAATGACAAAAGGCACATGCATTACGGCTCGAGGCATTAACAGCTGACAACACAGTACTCAGTGGAGCCACCAACGCAAGACCGTAGCAGTTGGAGTAACTTGCACACTCGTAATGTAAATTGCAAAGGGAGTATAGAGTAATCAACGCATAGAACGGATATGGCTAGAGGGATATGTATAGTTGATGGTACGTTTCACAGTACATCCATTAACATAGCACTGTAGCCATTGTATTGATCTGTTCAATGAAGGCTAACCTCCGTAGCAATTGAAGAATAACAAAGGACAGGTCGATTACCGCTCAAGGTATTTACAACTGGCAACACAGTACTGAACACAGCCACCTTTACAGCACTTTAGCCTTTGGATGAATTTGTTAACTGACAATGAAATTTCCAATGCATGTATAGGGTAACCAATGTACGGTACGGTTATGGCAACAATTATTTATATTTGTCGGTAAGGTGCATGGTGCATACTCCAATAAGCTTTTCATTGATGATCTATATTCTGTTGCATTTCTAGAAAATCAGGCCTTCTGGCAAAGGCCTGATCCATTACCGCTCCTCATGTTGGCAATGTATGAGACAGTACTGAGTACAGCTATCATCACAGTACTGTAGCCGATTCATTAACTTGTCACTAATGATTTAAGTTCCACAGTTGTTCTGGAGTAATCAATGCATGCATCTGTTATGGCTAGCGACGTCTGTAATTCCCAGTAAGGCAGTTAGTACATCGACCAGCGAAGCGGAGTAGTCGCTTGATCAATCTGTTCAGTTATGATTTATATTCTGTAGCAATTCTAGAAAGGCAAAAGACTGACCCATTATCGCTCGAGATATTATCAATAGACGAAGCCGTAATGAGTACAGCCGTCATCGCAGTAATTTACCCGTTGGAGTATTTTGTTCACTAATAATTCAATTTTAACGTCAATTATAGAGTAGGCAATAGATAGTACGGCTATCGATACAAATATTTACAGCTGGCAGTACGGTACCTATTACATGCATCGAAGGAACACGGTAGCCGTTGATTTAGCCAGTCCAATGATAATCTATATCGTATAGGAATTCCACGGTGATCAAGAGAGGTCCGCTATAGCTCGAGATATTGTCAGATGACATAGCAGTACTGCGTGCAGCCATCATTACATTATTGTAGGCGTTGGATTCATCTATTCACTTACGCTTTGAATTCCACAGCAGATCTTGAATGGTCGGTGCATTCACCAGTTATAGCTAGGTATATTTACAATTCCCAGCGCGGTAGTTGCCGTATACACAAACAGAGCACAGAAGCAGTTGAATTTATCTGTTCAGTGAGGACATAAGGTATCCCGCCGTTCTACAATGATCAATGTGTACATCAGTTATGGCTAGAGGTGTTTACTATTCTCGGTACAGTAGCTGGTACATCCACCAGCAGAGAAATGTAGGATGTTGAATTAAGCTGTTCAGTAATTATTTAGATACCATTGCTATTATAGAATGACAAAGGACTGGCCATTAGCGCTCGAGATTTTAGCAATCGACGGAACAGCACTGCGTGCAGCCATCATCACAATGCTTTATAGATTGGACTAATTTGCTGACTAATAATTTAAGTATAACTGCGACCCTTGAATAATCAATGCATAGTACAGTTACTTCTACCGTTATTGACAATTGACAGTACGTATGTACTTGGTACATCACTGTAGCCGTTGTATTAATATGTTCAATGCTGCTTTAATTCCTATTTCAATTCTAGAACATCAAAGGACTGGCCCATTATCGCTCGAGACACTATCAATTGACGTAGCAGTACTGAGTACATCCGCCGTAGCAGTACCTTAGCCGTAGGACTAACCAGCTCACTCATAACTTATGTGTAACAGCACTTCTAGGATAATTAATATATGGCACCGTTGAGCGTAGAGATATTTACAATTAACAGGGTTGTCCTTAGTACGTCCATCAACAGAGCTATGTAGCCGTTGGATTAAACTCTTTAGCGATCATTTACGTTCTATAGCAGACCCTGAGTAGCAAAACACGTATCGGCTATAGCTCGAGGTGTTTACAATTTACATAACTGCAGTGTGTACAGTAGTCGTCACAGTACTGAAGCAGTTGGATTTATCTGTTCCTGTTGATTTACGTTCCACAGTGGTCCCAGGATAATAATTTTGTACATCAGTTATGGCATGCGTTAATTACAATTCCCAGGACAGTAGCTGGTACATCCATCAACAGAGCACAGTAGCCATTGGATTAATATTTTCGGTGATGTAAATTCCATAGCAATTTTAGTATGACGATAGACGAACGCATTATCGCTCGTGGTATAAGCAATCGACAACACAGTACTGAGTATGGCAAACATCACAGTACTGTAGCAGTTGGGTTGGTGGTTTAAGTTCCACAGAAATTTCAGGTTAACCAATATATGGAAGTGCTATGGCTAGCGGCATATACAAATAGCAGGAGAGTACTTTGTGCATTCACCAAGAGAGCGCTGTAAGCGTTTGTTAAATCAGTTGGCGGATGGTTTAGACCACGTAGCAATTCTAGCATGATCAATGGATAGCTCGAATATCGGAATTGGTATTAACAAATGACAATGCAGTAGTGAGTGTAGCCGTCTACACAACATTAGATCCATTGAAATAACCTGTTCGCTGATCACCTACGTTACTCAGCAATTGTTGAATCATCAATGGATACAGCAATTGCCTCTGGTGACATTGAGCTATGTCAATAATGTGCTGAGTAAAGCCCTCAAGGGAGCACCGTAGCCGTTGGACTTACCTGCTCGCTGGTGATTAAATCGGTATAGCAATTCTAGAATGGTCAACGTATAGATCATATATCGGTAGTGATATTGACATATGACATTACATTACCGTGTGTGGCCATCTAAAGAATACTATAGCCATTGAATTAATCTGTTCGCTGATCTACAAATTTTTCCGGCAACTGTCGAATGGCCAATGGATAGAAATATTGCAGCTGGGGACATTGACATATTTCAATAAAGTACTGAGCATAACAGTCATCGCAGCGCTGCAACCGCTTCATTAACCAGGTCACTGATGATTTAAATACTATAGCAATTCTAGAATGATCAATGGCATATACACTCCAGCCCGAGACTTTAACAATTCACAAAATAGTACTGATAACAGCCATTATCACAGTACTGTAGTCGCTGGATAAATGTGTTCACTGGTGAAATAAATTCCACATCAGTACTAAGGTAACGAATGCATAGTACAGTTACGCCTAACGACAATTACGATTGGCAGTACGGTACTTAGTGCATGCAATACCAGGTCACTGCAGCAGTTGGAATAATATGTTGAATGATGGATTACATACTGTAGGAAATCTAGGATGCCAAATTACACATGAATTACATCGCCAAGCACGAAGAGCTGACATAGAATGACTGAGTACAGCTATCACAACAGTAACGCAGGCATTGCATTAATTTGGCCACCGATGACTTTAGTACTACAGCAATTCTAGAACGATATATCCATAGCACATTTATGGCTAGAGCTATTTAGAATTGAAGGTCTGGTACATAGTACATACAGCTGCAGAGCACTGTAGCCATCGTATGATACTATTTAGCGACAAATTAGATATTGCAGCACTTCTAGAATGACAAAGGTCAGATTTGTTATAGGTCGAGACATTAACAGTCGACATAACAGCACAGTGT
>NW_016931767.1:5572-23331 GCF_001483705.2 Eufriesea mexicana
TGTTTCAAGTTCCACATTACTTCCAGAATATTCAATTTATGAATCTGTTGTGACTCGAGATGTTTATAATTCCAGGTACGGTAATTGCTACGTCCACTAATGTAGAACTGCCGCTGTTGGATTAACATGTTCGGTGATGTTTTATGTTCTATTACTGTTTTAAGATGGCAAAGAACGGAACCATTGTCGCTCGACATATTCACAATTGATGAAAGAGTACTGCGTGTACTAATGCCGTTGTATTAATTTTTTTTCTGATGATGAAAATTCCAAAGCAACTCATAGGGTAATCAGTGCTTAGTACTTTTATGGCTAGAGATATTTACAATTCCTTGTACTGTACTGGAATATTCGCCAGTAATGCACTTTAGCCAACAGATTAATATGCTCAGTGATGACGTATGTTATATTGCAATTCTAGAATGACGAAGGAACGACCCATTATGGCTCGAGATATTAACAGCTCACGTAACAGCAATGAGTACAGCCACTATCGTAGTCCCTTAGCCGTTCGACTAATTTGTTCACTGACAATTAAAGTTTAACAACAATTCAAGAATAATCAATGGATGTTACGGTTATGGCTAGAGACCCTTGCAATTGACAGTACGTTTCTTAGTGCATTTATAAGACAGAGCGCTGTAGAAGGTGCATTATCCTGTTTAATGATCATTTATATTTTACAGCGATTCTCGAATTGCAAAAGGAGGATCCGTTATAGGTCGAGATATTAACAACTCACATAACCAAACGGTGTACAGCCATCATCACATTCCCGCAGCCGTTGTATTAAGCTGCTCACTGATGATCTACATTCCACAGTTGTTCCAGAATAATAAATGCATGCATCAGTTATGCATAGAGTCATTTGGAATTCCCAGTACAGTAGTTGGAAAATCCACCAACTGAGCTCCGTCGGCGTTGGATTAATTTGTTTAGCGATGATAGAAATTCAATTCCAATTCTAATGAGAGTGAAGACAGATCCGTTGTAGCACGAGGTATAAACAACTGATGAAATAGTTCTGAGTACAGCGACAATAACAGTACTGTAGCCGCTGGATTAATTTGTCCACTGATGGCCTAAATTCCGATTGAAATCTGTAGTAATCATTTTATAGTGCCGTTACATCATATATATGCTTATAATTGGTAGCATGGTTTGCAGTACATCCATCAACAGAGCACTATTGACAGTGCATTGATTTCTTATATGATGATTTATATTCCATAGCATTTGTAGAATGACAAGAGGCGCACCCGTTACAGCTCGAGATGTTAGCAACTTAAACTCAGTACTATGTGCAGCCATCGTCTCAGTACTATAACCGTTGGATTCAACTCTTCAGCGATGACTTAAGGTGCACGATAGGTCTAGAATAATGAATGTATGGGCTACGCATAGAGGTATTTACAATTGAGAGTGCGGTGCTATGTGCATATATTATACAGTGCACTGTAGCTACTGCATTATCCAGTTCAATTATGATGCTGATTCTATAGCAACTTTACAATGACAAAGGACAGTTCCATTTCAGCTCGAGAACTTAACAACAGACAACACAGTAATAAGCACAGCCTTCTTCACTGTACAGTAGCGGTTAGATTAATTTGTTCACTGACGAATTAATTTCCACTGCGGCTGTTCAACATTCTGTGCATAGTGTGGTTATTACTATGGATATTTACAATTGCCTGTACGGCACCCAGTACATCCATAAACAGAGCATTGTAGCCGTAGGTTTAACCTGTGCAGTGATGATTTAGGTCCAATAGCAATCCTAGAATGACGAAATCCATATTCATTATCACTCGGGATATAAACAATTGACATAGCAGGACTGAGAATAGCAATCATCACAATACTGCAGCCCTGCATTAATTAGTTCATCGATGGGATATGTTCCACAGCCATGCTAAAATAATCAATGTGTAGTACGGTTGGGACTAGTTGTATTTACAATCCACTGTACCGTACTTAGCACATCCACCATCAGAGCACTGTTGACGATGCATTTGCCTGGTCACCAATGATTTATATCCTATAGCAAGTAGAGTATGGCAAAAGACGTAGACTTAATCCCTCGAGATATAGACAATAGGCAGTAAAGTTCAGAGTGTAGAAATCTGCGCAGCATAATAGCCATTATAGTAATCGGTACACTGGCAATCTTAGTTCTTCAGCAACTCTATAGTGAACGATGGATACACCAGGTATGACTAGAGATATTTTTATTTGGCAGTACGGTACACAATACATTCATCGATAGAACACAGTTGCCGTCGAACTAATCTGTTAACTGACGATATAAATTCGATATCATTTCTAGAATCACAAAAGATAGATGCATTATGGCCCGAGATATTAACATTTGACAACACTGTACTGAGTACAGCCATTATAACTATACTGTAGCCGCTGGATTAATTTGTTCAAAGATCGCTTACGTTACATAGCTAGTCATGAATAATCAATGTATATATAACGAGATATTAACATTTGACAACACTGTACTGAGTACAGCCATTATAACTATACTGTAGCCGGTGGATTAATTTGTTCAAAGATCGCTTACGTTACATAGCTAGTCATGAATAATCAATGTATATATCAGTTCCGGTTAGAGACCTTTACGATCGACATTACGTTACTTAGCACATTCATCAACAGAGCACTGTAGCCGCACGAATAATATTTTCGCTGATGATCCATACCCTATGCCAAATCTTGAGCTACCATCAGATACCTCATGTATCGATGGTGATATTTGCAAATGACAATGGAGGCCTCCGTGCAGCCATTTACACAATAGTGCGGCCATGAATTTAAACTGTTTGCTGACAATCTACGTTTCCTTGCACTTATCAAACGATCTGTGGAGAGAATACTATTGCTGGAGATATTGACAAATATTTAAACAGTACTTAGTGCAGCCGCCATCATAATACCCTTGCAATATGATTAACTTATTCCCTGATGATTTAAATTTCACTGTAGTTATAGTGCAAACAGTGTGTAGATCTGTTATGTCTATAGATATTTGCAATTTTCTGTACGGTGCCTGGTACGACCACCAACAGAGCACTGTCATAATTGGTTTAATCTTTCCAGTAATGCAATTTCTAGGAAAAGTCTATACTGTCAAAAGGCAGGCCCATCATGGCTCGAGACTTTAGCCGTTGAGAAATCAGTACTGAGTATAGCTATCATGACTGTAATGTAGCCGTTAGGTTGATTAGTTCATTGATGATTTAAATTCCACACCAATTCTAGTATAACCAATGCATAGCGCAGCTGCGGCTAGAGAAATTTACAATTGAGAGAACAGTATTCAATACATCAACCGAAAGAGCTCTGTGGCCGTTGGATTAATCTGTTCAATGATGACTTGGAATATATTGCAATTCTAGGTTGACAAAAGTCACATCCGACATAGCTCGAGGCAATAACATGTGGCGGAACAGTACTGAGTGCAGCCTTAAGCACTTTACTGTAACGGATCGATTTATGTGTACACTCATGGTGTGTGTCCCAAAGCAATACGAGAATAATCATCTCACGGTACGGTTGTGACAGGAGATATTGATAATTTTCTGTGCGGTACTTGGTACATTCATCAAGAGATTACTGCAGCCGATGCGTTAATCTGTACAATGGCGATTTAGATTACACAGCAATTCTAGAATGAGGAAAGAAATATCCGTCATATCTTGAGATAATGGCAATTGACGTGACAGTGCAGAGATATGCCATCATCACATTACCGTAGCTGTTAGAATAATCTGCTCACTGATGCATTAAATTCCACAGTGATTCTAGAATAATCAATGTATTCACAAGTTATGTATAGAGACATTAAAGATTCTAAGTACAGTAGTGGGTAGTTTCACCAATGGGGCACAGTAGCCGTTGGATTAATCAGTTCACTAGTGATTGGGATTCTATAATAGTTCTAGAATAATAAGAGGCAGTTACGTTATAGCTCCAGATATTAGCAATTGACGAAACAGTGCTGAGTACAACCACCATGTCAGTGATTTAGCCATATTGATGATTGTACCACTGACAATGTAAGTTCAATGACAATTCCAGAATAACCAATGCAAAGCACTGCAATGGCTAAAGATATTTAGAATTGACAGTGCGGTGCTTAGTACATCCATCGCCAGAGCACTGTAGAAGTTAAACTGATTAGTTCATTGATGGTTTTTTTTCTATAGCAGTTATAGAATGACAAAGGAAAGATCCATTACCGCTCGAATAATTAACAACAGAGGACACACTACCACGCACGTCCATCATCACAGCACTGTAGCCGTTTGATTAATTTCTCCACTGATGGGTTAAAATCCAGAGTAGTGCTAGGTTAATCAAAGCATACGTTAGCTACGTCTAGAAACATTATAAATTCGCAGTACGGTAGTTGGTACGTTCACCAATGGTGCACTGTAGCCGTTGGATTAAATTATTCAGGGATGACTTAAATCCAAATGCAATTCCAGAATGTCGAATATCTGACCCATTATCTCTCGAGATACTAACAAATAACGAAACAGTACTGAGTACAGCCATCATCATAGTACTTTAGCCATTGGAAATATTTGTTCATTTCTAATTTACCTTTCACAGCAGTTGTAGAATAATCAATTCATCGTATGACTATGGCTGCAGATATTTACAATTGAAAATACGGTCATAAGTACGTCCATCAACCGAGCATTGATATTATATAGCAATTCTAGAAGGACAAAAGACAGATCCATTTTCGCTCGAGATATTTGCAATTGACGACACAGATCTGAGTACAGCCTTCGTCAGGGAAATGTAGCCGTTGGTTTAATTTGTTCAGTTATGATTTAAATTCCGCGGCGATTCTGCCGTAACCAATTCACAAGTCAGTAATGGCTAGAGGTATCTACAATTTGCAGCATGGTGCTAAGTATAGCCACCGACAGATCACTATGGCAGTTGGACTAATCTGCTCACTGATAATTTAATGTCTATAGCAAATACAGAATGATACATGACTGATATATTACCGTTCGTGGTAGTAGCAGGGACAACAGGGTACAGAGTACAGCCATCACAACACTGCCGTAGCCGTTGGTCTTATTTGTGCACTGACGATTAGGAATCGATAGCGACTCTCCAATAATAAATGTAAAGATCTGTTGCATATAGAGATATATAAAATAGACAGTACGGTGCTTAAGACATCCACTAACAGGGCACTGTAGTCGGTGGGTTATTCTGTTCAATGATAATTTCACTACGTTGCAGTACTAAAGCAATCGTCCGATACATCATATATCGTTAGTGATACTGACAAAGGACAATAGAGTACAGAGTGTAGCCATCTGCACAATGCAATAGCTATTGAACTAATCTGTTCGCTGATCTAATTTGTGCAGCAGTTGTAGAATGACCAATGAATAGAGCAGTTGTCGCCGGAGATATTGACATACGCCAAAGCAGTACTGAGTACAACCATCACAACAGTTGAGTAGCTGTTGTCTTAATTTGTCCACTGAGGGTTCAATTTAGCACTAGTTCGAGCATAATCATTGTATAGATCTGTTATGGCTGGACACATTTGCACTTGGCAGTACGGTGCTCAGTACGTCCACCTACGGAGCACTATGAGAGTAGGATTAACATGTACACTGATGATTTAAATCCCACAGCAAATATAGAATTATCAGTGCATTGTACGTCAATTGCGCGAGACACTTGCAATTGACAGAACGGTATTCTTTGCCTCCACTTACACAGCACAGTAGCCGCTGTATTAATCTGTTCAGTGGTAATATATGTTGCACAAAAATTCTATAAGGACAAAAGAGAGAGTCGTTATCGCTTGAAATATTGACAAACGGCAAAACAGCACTAAGGGCAGCCGTCAGCACAGTGCTGAAGCCGCTGGATTAATGTGTCCACTGATGATGTAAGTTCCACCGCAATTCCAGAACAATCTATTTACTGTATGCGTATGGCAAGCGGCGCTTACAATTGATAGTACGATACATAGTACATACACCAAGGGAGCTTGAATTGATCTAATAACTGATGACATATATTCTATGGCCATTCTGGAACGACCAATGATATATACATTATTGGTCGACATATTAACGAATGGCAAAACAGTTCCGAATACAGTAATCATAACGGTACTGAATGCGATGCACTAATTTGTTCACTGGTGACTTATACTCGATAGCGGTTCCAGATCGATCAATCTATGTGTGAAATGCCGGTACTGGCTTCAAAGGATTACAGCACAGTACTAAGTGTAGAGATCAACACAATACTATAGCCACTGAAACAATCCCTTCGCTGATCATATATGATAGGCAGCAATTGTAGAAGCATCAATGGGCAGAGCAATAGTCGCTGGAGACTTACACTAATGTCACAAAAGTACTGAGTATTCCCTTCAACCCAGTACATTTGCCGCTTGATTAATCAGGTAAATGTTGATATAGGTTCTATAGGTATTCTAGAATCAAAAACCATTCTGTATATCCATTGTCGCTCGAGAAATTAACGATTGTCAAAACAGTACTGAGTACCGGCATCATGACTGCACATTGGCCGTCGGATTGATTTGTTCACAGATGGAATAAGTTCAATAGCATATCATGAAGCATCAATGTTTCGAACGGTTATGTCTAGAGATATTTACAGCTGGCAGTATGATGCACGGTACATCCACCAACAGGGCACTGATGCCGATGGATTAATCTGATCACAGATGGTTTAATTTCTATAGAAAGTCTAAAGCGACAAAGGGATTATCCAATACCCCTCGAGATGTTAACTATTGACACACAGAACTGAGAACAACAATCACAACAGAAATGTAGCCGCTGGTTTAGTTTCTTCCAATGGTGACTTGTACTGCCCCTCACTTCTAGGGTAATCATTATACGCAAGTGTAATGGCTAGAGATATTTGCAACTAACTCGGCGGTACGGTGTACAGCCACGAAGAGAGCACTGCAGCGGAAAAATGAATATGTTCACTGTTGTTGTGTGCTCCACAGCAATTCTAGAATTATCAATGGAAGTATTAATATCGGTGGTGGATTTGTCAAATGGCAACATAGCACTGATTTTAACCATCTACACTGTAGTATAGCCTTTGTATTAATCCACTCGCTATTGAAATAAGTTCTTCAGCAATTGTAGAGTGATCAATGTATAGAGCAATTGTTGCTGGAGATATTGACCTATGTCAATACAATGCATAGTATGGGCATCAACAAGGCATTTTAGCAGTTGTGTTGATATTTTCTCTGCTGATATAAAATCTACAGCAATACTTGTATGGCAGAGGGCAGAAGCTTTACCGCTCAAGACATTTGCACTTGACAAGATTGTACTGTGTACCGCCATCATGGCTGTACCTTTGGCGTTGGGTAGATTATTTCACTGGATACCTTTAACACCACGGACATTCTAGAATGAACAATGTACAGAACAATTATCGTTGAAGATATTTACTGTTGAGAATGCGGTACTTGGTACATACACCAATATAGCATTACAGCTGTTGGATTGAGCTGTTTACTGATGACCTAAGTTCGGTAGAAGTTCTAGAATGAAGACAGGCTGGTGCATTATCGCAAGAGATGTTAACATTTGGCACAACAGTACTGAATAAAGCAATAATCGCAGTACTGTAGCTGTTATAGTAATTTGCTCCCTCCAGATTTCAGTGCCACAGCAATTCTAGTATAATAATTATATAGTACGGCTGTGGCTAGAGTTCTATACAACAAGTACTACTGCAACTTGTACATCCGGCAAGAAAGCATTGTAGCCGTTGGTCTCATCTGTTCAGTGAGGATTTAAACCCCACACCAGTGTTAGAATAATCAATATATATGTCGCACACGACTATAGATATTTGCAATTGTCCGTGCTGTACCTGGCACATGCACGGTCAGAGTCGTCTATCTACAGAGTAGTTAGACTTTATAGCATCTGTACAGTTACTAATTACAGTCCAACTACATCGCCAAGCATTAACAACTGGCATAGGCGGACTGCGCGCAACCATTACGACAGTAGCGAAGGCGTAGGAATAAATTGCTCACTGATGATGTAGGTTGTACAGCAATTCTAGAATGGTCAATGCATAGTACGGATGTGGCTAGAAACCTCGACTACTGGGCTGCGGTACCTAGTACACACTCCAAAAGAGCACTGCAGCCATTGGATTAATCTGTTCAATAGTGGTTTGGATACTATATCAGTTCTAGAATGATGACGTACACACCCATTAACGATGGAAACATTTACATTTGACAACACAGTACTGACTTCAACCATTATCAAATTAATGTAGATATCGAATAGGTATAGGATTTACATGTCCATTGGTGATTTAAGTTCCACTGCCTTTCTGTAATTGTCGACGTGTAGTACGCTTATGGCTAGAGGTATTTGCAGTTGATACGATGGCACTTAGTGCCTCCACCATCAGAGCTTCGTAGCCGCTTCATTAATGTCTTCACCGATGATTAAGGTTATATATCAATTACACAGTGACAAACGACATATCCATTAACCCTTGAGATATAAGCAATTGACAACACAGTACTGAGTACAGCCATCATGGAAGAACTGTATTCGTTGGATTATCTTGAACGTTGATTATTTAAATTCCACTGCCCTTCTGCAATTATCAATGTGTAGTACGCTTATGGCTAGAGATATTTGCAATTGATATAACAGCACATAGTGTCTCCACCAACAGAGCTTCGCAGCCGCTTGATTAATGCCTTCACCGATGATTAAGTTTTTTTTATCAGTTACAGAATGTCAAACGACAAATCCATTAACCCTAGAGATATAAACAATAGACATTACAGTACTGAGCACAGCCATCATCGCGGAACAGTAGCAGTTGGAACGCTTTCTTCACTGTTGATGTGAATTCCAAAGGAATTCTGGAAGAGTCAGCGTGTAGCACGGACATGGCTAGAGATATTTATAATTGAAATTACGTTACCTACTTCATCCCATAGCAGAACACTGCAGCCGTTGAATAAACTTCATCAAATATGACTTAGATCCTGTAACATTTCTAGAATGACAAATTATATATCAATTAATTCTCCAGGCCTTAACGTTTGACACAGCCGGAATGAGTACAGTCACCATCAGAGTAACAGATTTTTTTCTCCACTGATGACTTAAATTCTACAGCAACTCTACAGTAATCTACGTATAGAACGGACATTGCTTTAGAAATTTGTTACTGACAGTGCGGTTCTTTGTAAATTAATCAACAAGGCACCGTAGCCGCTGGATTTATATGTTCAATGATGATATATATCCCGCTGCAATTCTAGAATGGCAATGGACATACCCATTTTCGCTCGCAACAACAACAGTTGACGGAAGAGTACTGAGTAAAGGCATCATCACAGAAGTATAGATGTTGCTTTAATTTGATCACTGGTGATGAATATTCCATAGTATGCCTATAATAACAAATGCATTGCACGGTTATGAATGGAGATACTTACATTTCCCAGGACGGTGGTTGTTACATCCATCATCGTCGCAATTTGGTCGTTGGATCAACCCGTTCTGCGATGACATAGATTGTATAGCAATTCTAGGATGACGTAAGAGAGAACAGTTACAGCTTGAGACACTTAAAACTCATAACTTGGTACTGTGTACAGCCATCATCACAATAATGTAGCCGCAGGATTAATTTGTTTACCGATGATTTAAGGTACAGGCCAGTTCCAGAATATACAATTTACTGTACGGTTATAGATAAAGTTATTTACAATTGGCACCTCGGTACTTAGTGCATCCATTTAACAGAGCTCAGTAGCCGTTGGATTATCCGGTTCAATGATGATTTACATTCTATAGCAATTCTAGATTGCAAATGTCATATCCGCTGTAGCTCGGTACATCAACAGTTGACATGACAGTACTTAGTACAGCCACCATTACAGCACAGCAGCAGGTGGATTAATCAGTACATAGATGATTTACATTCCACAGCAGCTGTAGAATAGGCAATGTATACATCAGATATGTCTACAGATATTTAAAGAGCCCAGTCTGGTACGTGATGCATCCATCAATTTTGCCCTGCATCCGTTGGATGAAATTGTTCACTGATGACGTATATTAGAAAGCAAGTCTAGATTAACCAACGTATTGCACGGTTATGGATAGAGATATTTCCGCTTGACAGGATGGTTCTTACGACGTTCATCAACAGAGCACTGTAGCAGTTGCGTTGATTTGGGCAATGGTGATACATATTCTGTAACTATTCTACAATGGCAGTGGCACATCCATTACCGCTCGAGATATAAACAACTGACGACACAGTACTAGGTGCAGGAATCAACACAGACCTGTAGCCTTCGTGTTGATATCATCACAGGAGACTTAAATTACACAGTAGTTCAAGAATTTTCATCGTATGCATCAGTCACGTTTCGGGATAATCACAACTCCAAGCGCGGTGGTACGTACATCCACCAATAGAACACTCTAGTCCTTCGACTAACCTGTTCAGTGATAGTTTATATAGTATTGCAATTTTAGAAAAACAAATGACTGACCCATTGTCGCTGGAGACATAAACATCTGAGGAAACGGTACTGAGTACATTCATCTGCACCGTACCTTAGCCGCTGAAGTAATTTGCACACTGATAAATTTATTTTAACCGCAATCCAAGAATAATCAATGCACATTCCGGTTATGGCTACGGATGTTTACAATAGACGGTACGGTAGTTAGTGCATCCATCAACAGAGCACTGTAGCCGTTGGATTGATATGTTCCATGATGATCTATATACAATTGCAATTCTGGAATGACGAAGGGCTGCCCCACTATCGCTCGAGATATTAATAATTGACGAAGCAGTATTCAATGCTGTCATCATCATAAAACTTCAGCTCCTGGGCTTATTAGCACACTGGTAATTTATATTTATCAGCAATTATGGAGTAATGAACGATTTGTACGGTTATGGCTAGAGAATTTTTCAATTGACGGTGTGGTTATCGGTATATCCGCCACTGGAGCAACGCAGTCGTCCCATTATCCTCTTCACTGATGATTTATGTTCCATATATTAAAATAATCAAAGTACACATCTGTTATGGATAGAGATATTTAAAGTACCCAAAAGGATGGTAGGTACATTCACCAATAGAGCACAGTAGCCATTGGATTAATATGTTCAGTGATGATTCATGTCCCATTGCAACTCTGGATTGACAATGGACGTGCCCATTATCCCTCCAGATGTTAAGAAGTGGCGAAGCATTTCTGAGTACATGGATTATCGCATTACTGCAGCCGGTGGATTAATCTGCTCAGTGATGATTTCAACTGCACAGCAGTTCTAGAGTTATCAATGTATACATCAGTTGTGGCTAGAGATACATCCTACTTCCGATAAAGTGTATGGTACATCCACAAATAGATCAATGAAGCCGTTGGATTAAGCTGTTCGGTGATGATATAAATATTACTGCATTCCTGGAATGACAGAGTACATATGCGTTGCCGCTCGAGTTAGTCGCAATTGCCATAACGCTACTGAGTACACCATGGCAGTACTGTAGCCGCCTTATTAGTTTTGCTCACTGGCGATACAAATTCCAAAGCAAATCTAGAATAATCAATGCGTTGTACGATTATGGCTAGAGACATTAATAATTGCATGCACGGTCCTAAGTACATCCATCAACGCAGCACTGTAGAATAGGATTGATCTGTTCAATGATGACTTGTATTCTGCTGCAGTTCTAGAAAAATCAATGTATGCATCCGATATGGCTAGGGATACTTACTATTCCCAGCACAGTAGCCTGAATATCCACGATTGGAGCTAATTATCCGTTATATTCAGTTAAGTGATGATGTAAATTCTTTTGCAACTTTAGAATGGCACAGGACAGTCCCACCATCGCTCGAGATATTAGCAATTGACGAAACAGTACTAGGTACAACCATCATCACAATACTGCAGCCGCTGGATTGCTCAGTGCAGTAATGATACAAGTTCCACAGTTCTTCTAGAACCATCAATGTATGCATCAGTTATGGATAGAGATGTGTACTATTCCCAGTACAGTAGTTAGTGCATCCACCAATGGAGCAATGCAGCCGTGAGATTTAGCTCTTCAGTATTGATTTAAATCGTATTGGATCCCTAGAATGACGAAGTACTGTACCATTATCTCTCGAGACATTGACAATTGACGAAACAGTACTGAACACGGCCGTCATCACATTACTGAAGAGGTTGGAATAACTTTTCACTTATAATTACTATCACTTATGATTAACGGAAATTCAAGGAGAATCAATGTGCAGTACGGTTAAGGCTACAGCTATTTACAGTCGGCAGTACGGTGCGTAGTGCATCCATCGACAGAGCATTGTGGACGCTCAGTTGACCTGTTGCATGATGACGGAGGTTGTGTATAAATTCTAGAATGACAAGAGACAGATCCCTTGTTGTTAGAGGTATTAACAATTGACATAACTGTACTCAGTACAGCCATCGACATATTACAGTTATTACGGACGCTGGATTAATCAGTATACTGATGACTTATATTCAACAGTAGTTCTAGAATGATCAAGGTGTACTTCAGTTATGAAGAGTGACATCAACAAATCACAGTTCTGAAGCTGGTACGTCCACCATTACGGTACTGCAGCGGTTGGACCAGCCTGTACAATGATGATACCGATTCCATGGCAACTCTAGTATTACAAAAGACAGACCCGTTATAGCTGGAGACGTTGACAATTGACGAAACAGGACTGAGTGCGGCCATCATCACAGTGAGTTAGCAGTTGTACTTATTTGTTCACTGATATTATAAATTTTACAGCAATTCTAGAAATATCAACGAATAGTGCGGTCATGGCTAGACATATTTACAATTCCCGGTGCGATAGTTTGTACATCCATAGATAGATCTATGTAGCTGTTGGATTGATCTATTCATTGACGATTTAAATTCCACAGCATTTCTAGCACTAACGCGGTATACGTCAGTTATGGCTAAAGATATTAAGCATTCACAGGGCGGTAGTTGTTAGTTTAGCCAATAGAGCACTGCAGCCGCTCGATTAGCCTGTTCAAGGAAGATTTATGTTCTATGGCAATTCTAGAATAGCTAACGGCAGAAATGTTATGGCTCGAGACATTAACATGAGACGAAACGCTACTGAGTACAGACATCGTACTGAGTACAGGACCGACCAACTATAACTCGAGATATTAACAATTGACTAAGCAGTAATGAGTACAACAATCATCACTGTACTTCAATCGTTGGCATAATTTTTCCATAGACGATTTAAGTTTAACAGCAACGCTAGAGTATTCAATGTATAGTACGGTCACGCCTGCAGATGTTGACAATTGAGAGTACGGCACTTAGTACTTCCGTCAACGCAGCACTGCAGTAGTAGAAAAAATAAGTTCAATTATGTTGTAGGTCCTATTGCATCTATAAAATGGTGAAAGGCAGATTCACTCCAGCTGGAGATAATAACAATTGCCAAACGCCACTGAGTACTACCGTCATCATTCCAAAGCAGCCGCTGTATGACACTTTTCCCTGGTAATATGAATGCAATTGCAATTCTATGATGGCAAGGCGCTGATCCATTAACGCTTGAGACATTAGCAATTCACGAAGCATTACTGAGTACAGCCGTCCTGAAAGTAGTTTACCCGATGTACTGATTTGTTCACTGATAATGTACGTTTGGCAACAATTCTAGATTAATCAATCCATTGTATGGCTATGGCTAGAGACATTTACAAATGACAGTACGCTTCTCTGTACATCTGTCATAAGGGCACAGTAGCCGCTGATTAGTCAGTTCTGTAATGATTTGGAATACAAAGCAAGTCTAAGGGAGTCAATGTGCCGTACGGTTATGGATAAAGATACTTACAATTGACACTACGGTTCTTAGTACGTCCATCAGCGTAGCACTGTAGCAGTTCTATTGATCTGTTCAATGATGACGTGGAGACTATAGCAGTTCCAGGATTATAAAAGACAGACCCGTTACAGTTCGAGAATATCACGGTTGACATAGCAGCTCAGAATATAGCCGTAATATCAGTACTACAGCCGTTGGAATAGTCTCTTCAATGATGATATAAGTACCACGGTGGTTCTAGAATAATCAGTGTATACATCAGTTATGGCAAGAGATATTTAATATTCCCAGCACGGCAGTTGGTACATCTACCATTAGATTACAGTAGCCGTTGGATTAATTTGTTCAGAGATTTTTAAGAGGTTTAACAGTAATACTAGAGTAATTAGTGTACAGTACGATTATGGCGAGAGATATTTACAGCTGAGGTTACGGTTCTTGGTTCCTCAATCGACAGAGCACTGTAGCAGTTGGAATGGTCAGTTCAATGATGACTTAGACCCTATAGTAGTCCTACAGTGACAAGAGACAGATCGAACACAGCTCGAGATATTAACAACTGACAACACAGTACTAAATCCAGGCATCATAACAGTGATGTAACCGTTGCATTAGTATGCTCACTAATAATGTAAATGTCAAAACAATTTTAGAGCAAACAAAATTCAGTCGGTTACTAGTAGAGTTATTTAGAAATCCCAGTACGGTAGATAGTATATTCACAAGTAGAGCACTGCAGCCATTGGATAAATATTGTTCGCAATGATATTTGTGATATTGCAATTGTGGTGTGACGAAGGGATGACTAATTAACGCTTTAGAAAATAGCAAGTGACGAAACAGAGTTGAGTACAGCCATCATCACAGTGCCTTACCCGTTGCACAAATTTGTTCCTGATAACGGATGTTTAACAGCAATTCTAGAATGATCAATGCACCGTACGGTCATGGCTGCAGATATTTACAATTGACAGTACGGTACATAGTACGTCCGTCAACAGTGTACTGTAGGCGTTGTATTACCATCTTCAATGGTGATGAAGATTACATAGCAAATATAGGATGGCAATGGACATATCCGTTGTAGTTCGAGACATTGGCAGTTGAAAACACAGTACTATGTACAGCGATCGTCACTGTACTGTAGCCGTTGTTTTAACCTGTTCACTGGTGATTTGAGTTCCGCAGTAGCACTAGAATGATCAATGTATTCATCAGTTGTGGGCAGGGACATTGATAACCCCCAGGACGGTATCTGGTACGTCCACCACTAGAGCACTGCAGCCGTTCGATTAGTATGCTTAGTGATTATTTAAATTCCGGAGGTGCTCCAAAATAAACTATGTATACATATTATGTGGCTAGTGATATTACCCATTCCCAGCACGTTAGATGATAAGCTCACCAATGGAGAACTGGAACCAATGGATGATTCCTTTGGGTGAAGATATATATTGTATTGCAATCCGGGAAGGGCTAAGGTCTGACCAATTATCTCACGAGATATTAACAATTGACGAAACAGCAACGAGTACAGCCACCACAACAGCACCTTAGCCGTTGGAATAGTTCGCTCCCTTATAATGTAATTGTAAAAACAATTCTAGAATAATCAAAGCAAAGTACGGTTATGACTACTGATATATAAAGTTGACAGTACGGTACTTAGTACGCTCATCGGCAGAGCACAGTAGTCGTTGAACTAACCTGTTTTATAATGATGTCGATCCTATAGCAATTCAAAAAGGACAAAACACAGATTCGTTACTACCCGAGATATTTTAAACTGACGTAACAGTTATGTGTACAGCCGTCGTCACAGTCACGCAGACGTAGGATTGACCTGGTCACTAGTGATATAAGATCCGCAGTAGTCCCAAAATGATCTAGGTGTACATCAGTTATGTCCAGAGAAATTTGCATTTCCCGTTACGGTAGCTGGTACATTCACCAATACAGCACTGTTACAGTTAGATTAAACTGTTCACTGATGATTTATGTTCCACAGTATTCTGGAATAATCAATGTCCGCAACACTTGTGAACAGGGGTATTTATTACTCCCATTTACGGCATATGGTATATCCACCAATAGGGCACTGCAGCCGTTGCTTTAATCCAATGAGAAATTATTTAAATTTCACAGTATCACTAGCATTACCAATGTACACGACAGTTATGGCTAGAGATCGTACCGATTCCCAGTGCGATAGTTGATACGTTCACCGACAGTGCAATGTAGCCGGTGACTTATTCCGTTCGGTGATGACTAAAACACTATGGCAATTCGAGAATGTCAAAGGACTGATCCATTATGTCTCGAGACGTTTACAATTTATAGAACAGTACTGAGTACGGCCACCATTACAGTTCTTTAGACGTTGGAATAATTTGTGAAATGATATTCTACGCTTAACAGCAACTCCATAATAATCAATGCATGGTACGCTTATGGTTACAGACATTTAGAGTTGATAGTATGGTACATAGTACAGCCATCAACAGCATTGTAGTCGTTGAATTAATCTGCATAATGATGATGTAGGTTCAATACCAATTCTAGAAATACGAAACACAGCTCCGTCGTAGCTCGAGTCATTCACAGTTTGCATGTCGGGCCTGGGGACAGTCATCGGCACAGTACTGTAGCCGTTGGATTTATATGTTCCCTGATGATATATATTCCACAGTAGTTGTAAAATAATCAACGCATACATCAGTCATGGATAGAGATATTTGAAACTCTCAGTGCTGAAGTCGGTACATCCACAAATAGGGCACAGTAGCCGTTGGATTGAACTCTATAGTGATGATCTATGCCATACAGCAACTCTAGAATGCCAAAACACGGATCCAGCATTGCACGAGATGTTTACTATTTACCTACCTGTACAGTTTACAGTTATCATCATTGCACTGCAGCGGTAGGATTAATCTGTTCAGAGATGATATATGTTCCTCAGTATTCTCATACTAATCAATGTATACATCAGGTATTGCTAGAGATATTTACCATTCACAGTGCAGTAGTTGGTGCATCCAGCAATGCTGCAAAGTTTCCGCTGGAATAAGCAGCTCATTGCTGATTTAAGTCCTATTTCAAATATAGAGTGACAATGGAATGATCCATTATCGCTCGAGATATCAGCAACTGGCGAAACAGTACTAAGCACAACCAGCATCACATTACTGCAACCGTTGAATTAATCTGCTTGCCGTTAATATAATTTCCGTAGTAGGTGGTACTTACAACTATGGAACTCACGTCATCGGTGATTGAATCAACCCAGAGCCTACAGTACTGTGATGATGAGAGTACTTAGTACTTTGTTGCGAGTTGTTAGTATGTTGGGACGTAAAGATCTGTCTATTGTCGCTCTAGAATTGCCATAGTATCTACGTCATCATTCAATAGATCAATCCAACGGCTACAGTGCGCTGTTGATTGATGTGCAAAGAACCGCAGTGTCAAATCTTGATGACTCTATCCATTACCGTACTATGCATTAAATACTTTAGACATGCTTTGGCACTAACGTTGTAAGTGAACGAATTACTACAACGGCTACAGTTCTGTGATGATTCAACTGATATACATCAGCTATGGATGGAGATATTTACAGTTCCCAGTACGGTAGTTAATACATTCACCAACGGTGCAACATAACCACTGCATGAATCTGTTGTGTTATGATTTATATTGTATTGCAATACCAGAATTCTGAAGAATTATTGTCCCATTACGTCTCGAGAAATTAACAATTGACGAAACAGCACTGTGTACAGC
>NW_016931768.1:0-239 GCF_001483705.2 Eufriesea mexicana
GCAGCCATCTCCTTGCCAGAGAATAGGCCTATTCAAGATCTATAATCTGTTATAGCTTGGGGAATAGGCCGCCTAACGTCTTCAACCAATGGCAATTACAGCCATCTACTTGCCAGAGAATAGGTCTATTCAAAATCTGTTACCTGTTATATCTTGGTGAATAGATAGCCAAACGCATACAATCCAATGGCAGGTACAGCTATCTACTTGCCAGAGAATAGGTCTATTCAAAGTCTGTA
>NW_016931769.1:0-3393 GCF_001483705.2 Eufriesea mexicana
AGAGCGCAAGAGTCTACCGCATTACAGTGTACACAGCAGAAGTCAAATATATCGTAACATAACACTAGTAAACGTAAACAAACCAACCGCAACCTAACTCCACCTGACGGGACTAGACATTGTTGCTGATGACCACAGAGCCAATCAGAATATATCGCAGCACAGTAGAGCGCAGAAATGCGCCGCATTGCATTGTAAATCACAAAAGTCAGGGATACACTGACCTCACCTGACCGAACCTAACATAACCAAACATAGTTCAACACGACATAACGTGCCGATACCACTATTGCTTTCTTTCCCAGAAAGATGCTGAACACATTAGAGCACAGTAGGGCGCAGAGTTTCGCCGAATGGCGGTGTATAGTACAAAGTCAGAGCTATCCCATGCTAACCGAAACAATTGTATCACAACCAAACGTAACGGAACTTAACCTAACGTGCAGCGACCAATATTGCTGGCCTTCCCAGAGTCGAGCAGAGTGTAGTAGAGCTCAGTAGTTCGCAGGAATCAGCCGAATATCATTCTATGCAAAGACTGTCAAAGCTATCCGAACCTAAAACATACAAACATAACCTAACCAAACGTAACACATCTCAACCTAACGTGCCGGGCCCACTATTGCTGGCCTCCCCAGAATAATTAGATCACAGCAGAGCTCAGAAATCCATCGAGTAGCTGCGTATAGCACAAAAGTCGAAGCTGCCGTAGCCTAATCTAACCAAACGTACCATACCATAAGGAAACCTTACTGGACATAACCGCCCCACACCGCTATTGCTGACCACTCCAGAGCCAAACAGTGTATAGTACAGCACAGTAGGTCACAAATATTCGCGGCGTTGCAGTGTAGTACGGAAAAGTATAGAAAACCTAAACAGACATGTCCTATCTTAACCGTCCAAACGTCGCGTGACTCAGCTTAAGGTGCCGAGACAACTATTGCGGTCTTCCCCAGGGCCCAGCTCAACATATCAGATCACAGTGGGGCGCAAAAATCCACCGAACATCGGTGTATAGCACAAAAGTCGAAGCCAAACCCTTCTAACATAGCCAATCGTAACATAACCAAACGTAACCTAACTAATCCTTACGAGCTGCGGCCGCTATTGGTGACCTGCCCAGAGTCGAGCAGAGTAAAGTAGAGCACAGTAGGGCGCAGAGATCCGCCGAACGGCGGTCTATGCCAAGGCAGTCGATGCTATCCAAACTTAGGCCATACAAACATAGCATAACCAAACGGAACGTAAATCAACCTAACGTGGTGCGTCCACTATTGCTCGCCACAGCAGAGTCTGGCAGAGCATAAGAGACCAGAGTTGGGCGAAGAAACCCTCCGAATAGCAGTCTATGCAAGAAAGTCAAAACTATTCAAACATAACACAAGCACACATAACCTAACTAAACGTAACCTAAATAAGGCCAACGCGATGGCACAATTATTGCTGGCCTCCGCAAGGACAAGCACAATTTATAAGAAGAGGATAGGGCGCTGAAATCCATAGGATCGCAGTGTATGGCAGTAAAGATAAAGCTATCCATGCCCAACCCAAACAAATGTAACATAACCAAACGAAGCATATCTCAACATGACGAGACGCGACCCCCTTTGCTGGACAACCGAGTGCCAAGCAGAATACAGTAGAGAGCAGTAGGGCGCAGAAATCCACCGAATAATGGTGTACATCACAAAAGTCAAGGCTATAAAGCCTAACACAGGCAAACATGACCTAATCACTCGCAGCCTGAATACACCAAACGTGCCGAGGCCACTACTATTGGCCATCGCAGAGTCGAGCAGAGTACAGTAGATCAATGTAGAGCTGTATAGCAGTGTATAGCACAAAAGCCAAAGCTTTCTTCTCCGAGACTGACCAATTGTAACGTAATCAAACGCAGCCTTTATCAGCAAGACGTGCCGCGAACGCCATTGCTCGCCTCCCTAGAGTCAAGCAGAGTACAATAGATCAATGTAGGGCGCAGAGATACACCGAATAGCAGTGTATGTTACAAAAGTCCAGGATACCCTAACCCAACCTAAACTAACCTATCCTAACCAAACGTAGCGAATCTCGAAGATCGCGCGGCGAACGCTGCTGCTAGCACCCCCAGGGTCAAGCAGGATGTAGTAAAGCATTGTAGTCACAGAAATTCACCGAACAACTGTGTGTAGCACGAAAGTCGAAGCTATCATGACCAAACGTATCCAATCCTAACCTATCCAAACGTAACATAACTCAACCAAACGTGCCTGTACCACAATTACTGGCAACCCCATAGCCAAGCTGAGCATATTATAGGACATTAATGCGCGGAAATCCACCGAATAGCGGTGAATTGCACGAATGTCAAAGATAACCAGATCGAGCTGGACATAACCTAGCCTAACCAAATGCAACATAACACAGCCTAACATGCCGAGACTACTATTGTCGCCCTCGCCTGCGTCAAGCAGAAAATGTTGGAGCACAGTAGAGCGCCGATATCCGCGTATACCAGTGTATAGCACAAAAGTCCAGACTAACCTATCCTAACCACACCAAACGTATCATAAAAAAACGTAGCCAAGCTAAAGCTAACCAGCTGAGACCATTGCTGCTACCCCCCTCCCCGCAACACCAAGCAGTGTATACTACTGCAGAGCAGAGCGCAGAAATCCAGCGCATTGCTATGTATTGCACAAAAGCCGTAGACATCCTAACCAAACATTACTAGACGCAACCCATCTCAAATTAACGTGCCGAAACCACTATTGCTGGCCTCGCCTGAGCCAAGCGGAATGTACTAGAGCACAGAAGAGCGCAGAGGTAGACCGAATAAAAGTGTGTAGGACGAAAGTCAAAGCTATTATAACCAAACTTAGACCAACCTGGCCCAACCAAACGTAACCTAACTCAAACTAGCGTGCCGCGAACGCTATAGATCGTCTCCGCACGGTCGATCGGAATACAGTACAGCAATGTAGAGCGCAGATATCCACCGAATAGCAGTTTATAGTACAAATGTCAATGAAATCCTAACCGAGCCTTCCTGACCACCTAACTAAACGTAAGCATACACAACCTAACGTGCTTAGACCACTATTACTGGCTACCCCGGAGCCAAGCAGAGCATATTGTACCACATTAGTGCGCGGAACACCACCGAATAGATGTGTATATCACAAAATGCAAAGTAGAATATCCTAACCTAAACGAACGTGTCATAGACAAACGTAACATAAATAAACCTAACATGACGAAGCCACTAGTGCTGGCCTCCACAGAGACAACCAGAATATACTAGAGCACAGTGGAGCGCAGAACTCGACCGCAATGTTGTGAATCGCGCAAAAGCCGTAGATACCTCTACCTAACCTGACCTAATCTAACCTAGTCAGACGCAGCATAACA
>NW_016931770.1:0-992 GCF_001483705.2 Eufriesea mexicana
AGATCACGAAAACCCACCGAATAACAGTCTATACTACGATAGTTATAGCTACACTAGCCAAACATTATCTAACATTACCTAATCAAACGTAACCCAACAAAACCTGACCTGGCCACGACCACTACTCCTCGCCTCCACAGAGTCGAGCAGAGTATAGTGGAGCGATGTAGAGCGCAGGAATTCACGAAATGGCAGTGTATAGAACAGAAGTCAAAGGAATCCTAACCGAAACTTCCTAACCTAACATAACGTGACGTAGCCTAACCCAACATATCGTGCCGAGAACACTATTACTGGCCTCGACAGAGCCAAGCAGAAAACACTGGAATACAGTAGAGTGCAGTTATCCGTGGATAGCAGTGTATAGCACAAAAGTCTAAACTATCCCGTCATAGCCTCACCGGACGTAACATATGCAAACGTGGCCCAACTACGCCGGACATGACGAGACCGCTATTGCTGGCCTCCACAAAGGCAAGCAGAATGGAGCGCAGAAGTGCGCAGAAACCCACCGCAATAGAGTGAATAGCACAAGTGTCAGACATGCCCTGACCCTACCTGACACTACCTGACCTTTCCAAACGTAGTGAAGTTAAGCATGACGGGAAAGGACCTACATTTCTTATCTCCCCATCACCAAGCATAGCAAATTTGAGGACACTGGAGCGCAGGAATCCGCGGATAGCAGTGTATAGTACAAAAGCCTAAACTCTATCCTGACCACCCCAAACGTAACATGACCGAACGTAGCATAGCTCAACCTAACGTGCCGAGACCACTACAGTTGGCCACCCCAGAGCCTAGCAGAACACACTAGAGCACACTATGGAGCAGAAGACCACCGAATAGCAGCGTATAGCGCAAAAGTTGACGCTACCCTCTCCTAATATGTCCAATCCTAACAAGAACAAACGCATGATAGCTGTACCTCAAATACCCCGAGCACTACTGCTGGCCTCCCCAGAGTCGTGCAGAACTTGCTAGAGGACAGT
>NW_016931771.1:0-662 GCF_001483705.2 Eufriesea mexicana
CTATAGTCTGTTTTCTGGTGGATTCCTGCATCCTACAGTGCTCCTAGATATTCTGCTTGGCTCCGGGATGGCCAGCAATACTGGTCACGGCCAGTTACGTTGAGCCGCGGTGCGTTCAGTTAGGTCGGGTTAGGGTACGTTTGGTTGTGGTAGCTTTAACTTTTTTTCTTTACACTGCAATTCGGTAGATTTCTGCGCACTACTGTGCTCTGGTATGTCCTCCTCGTCTCCGGGGATGGCAGGATTTGCCATCTCCACACGTTATGTTGAGTCAGGTTATGTTCGGCTAGGTAGCGTTAGGCAATGTCTGGTCAAGATAGCTTCCACCTTTGTGCTGTACGGTGCTGTTCGGTGGATTTCTGCTATCTACTGTGCTCTAGTATGTCCTGCTTGGCTCTGGGGAGTGCATCTCGGCACGTTAGGTTTAGTTATGCGATGTTTGGCTATGTTCCGTTGGCTTGGGTTAGGTTTGGGTTGCTTAGACTTTTCTGATGTACACTGCGGTTCTATGGGTTTCTGCGTTCTGAACTCCATTAAAGTGCCCTTCTTGGCCCTGGGGAGGCTAGAAATAGTGGTTGCGGCATGTTAGGTAGGGTTAGGTTAAGATTGATTGGGTTAGCCGAGGATAGCTTTCAATTTAGTGCTATAGTCCGAGATTAGGT
>NW_016931772.1:0-1594 GCF_001483705.2 Eufriesea mexicana
GACCGACCTAGCCTGGCCAAACGTAACCTAACTCAATCTATCGTGTCACGACCACTATTGCTGGCCTCCCCAGTGTCAAGCGGGGTATAGTAGAGCACAGCAGAGCGCAGGAATCCAACGTATGGCAGTGTAAAGCACAAAAGTCAAAGCCATCATAACTGAACCCAACCAAACGTAGCGAAACCAGACGTAACCTAACTCAAACCATCGTGTCACAACCTCTATTTCTGGCCACCCCACTGTCGAGCAGAGTATAGTAGGGACACGTAGAGCGCAGAAATCCACCGCATAGCAGTGTACAGCGCAGAAATCAAAGTTACGCTATCCTAATCTGACCAAGGGTGCCATGAACAAGCACAACGCATTCCAACCTAACGTGCCTAGACCAACGTTGCTGGGCTCTGAATTTCTTAGCAGAACATATTAGAGGAGAGTGGGGCGCAGAAGTCCATAGATTGGCTGTGTGTATAGCAGAAAAGTCAAAGCCATCACAACCTGACGCAAACAAGCCTAACCCAACCAAACGTAACATAGCACAACCTAATGTGCCTCGACCAATATTGCTGGCGTCCCCAGAGACAAGCAGAATATGACAGATCACAGTAGAGCCCAGGAGTCCATAAGGTAGCAGCGTCGAGCACAAAGTTCAAGGTTACCCTAAACTACCCCAAAATAACCTGACACAGCCACATGTAATCTTACAGAATCTAACCTGCCGCGACCGGTATTGGTGGCCTCCAAGGAGCCAAGCGGGGCATAATAGAGCGTAGTAGAGGTCAGAAATCCGTCGAAAAGCAATGTACACCGCAAAAGTCACAGATAGCCTCTTTTACACTAACCATACGTAACATAACCTAACTTAGCATAAATGAAACTTACCAGCCGCGACCACAATCACTGGCCTCCAGAGAGTAGGGCAGAGTACAGTAGAGCAATATATAGAGTAGAAATCCACCGACAAGAAGTGTATAGCACAAAAGTCAAAGCTATCCTAACCTAACCTGACCGAACCTAACCTAAGTAAACGTAGCCTGAATCAACATAATGCGCCGAGACCACTATTGCTGGTCTCCCCAGAGCCAAGCAGAGAATATTAGAGCACAGTATATCGAAGAAGTGCACCGAAAAGCAGTATACAGCTCAAAAGTCAATACCTCCATCGCCTACCCTAACCAAACGTAACATAACCACGAGTAGCCTGGATTTTACTAACCAGGCGGGACGCTAATCACCGGCCTCCCCACATTCGAGCAGTCTATGGTAGAGCAATGAGGAGTATTGAAATGCGACGAATAGCAACGTGCAGCGCAAAAGTCGCAACTACCATATTCTATCCTGTCCAAACGTAATATAACCGTACGTAGCATAGCTCAAACTAACGTGCCAGGAGCACTATTGCCGGCCGCCCCAGTGCCAAGCAGAACATGCCGGAGCACAGTAGAGCGCAGTAATCCACCGTATAGCAGTGTAAGCTACGAAAGTCAAAGCTATGAAGACCTAACCCAAACAAATATAACGTAACCAAAAGTAAACTAACTCTACCTAACGTGCCGAGCCCACCATTAATGGCCTCCTTAGAGTCAAGCAGAGTATA
>NW_016931773.1:0-661 GCF_001483705.2 Eufriesea mexicana
TGGATGTATGTACGGATGCATGCATGGATGTATGTATGGATGTTTGTATGGATGTATGTATGGCTGTATGTATGGATGTATGCATGGATATACATGTGGATGTTTGTATGTATGTATGTATGTATGCATGGATGTATGTAAGTATGAATGCATGCATGTATGTATGGATGAGTGTATGGGTGTATGGATGGATCTATGGATGTATATATGGATGTATGTATGAAAGGATGAGTGTATGGGTGGATAGATTTATGGATGTATGAGTGTGTGGAGGTATGGATGTACGGATGAATGGATGTATGGATGGATATAGGTATGTATGTATGGATGTATGGATTTATATATGTATGAATGTATGGGTGGATGGATGTATGTGTTGATGAATGTATGGATGCAATGTTGGATTGATGGATAGGTGGACGGATGTATGGATGGATAGGTTTATGGATCGATGGATGTATGGTGGATGGTTTTATGGGTGGGTGGATGTATGGATGGATGGATGTATGGATGTATATAAGGATGTATGCATAGATTTATGTATGGATGTTTGTATGTATGTATGTATGTATGTATGGATGTATGTAAGGATGTATGCATGGATGTATATATGGATGAATGTATGGCTGTTTGTATGGATGTATGTATTGATGTATGGATG
>NW_016931774.1:0-247 GCF_001483705.2 Eufriesea mexicana
GATATGTCACCGGGATATTAGTCGAAAACGTCAATAAAATTGAATTTTCCAACCAGATTCTATTGCGATGCAATGGTTATAGAACGCCAGTAGAATCTTGCCTCCTTATATATGCAAGAAAGTTCGCTGACCGCGATATTAGCCGAAAATGTCAATAAAATTCAATTTCCCAGCCAGATTCGAAAGGATTGCACTGACTATATTTCGCCAGTAGAATCTATCCTACTTATATGTGCAAGAAAGCTAG
>NW_016931775.1:0-912 GCF_001483705.2 Eufriesea mexicana
GGATGGATGGATGAATGGATTATGGATGTATGTACGTATGGGTGTATGTATGGACGTATGTATAGATGCATGGGTGCATGGATGTACGGAGTTGTGGATGTATGGACGCATGGATGCATGGATGTATGGATGTTTTGATTTATGGTTGAATGGATGTATGGATGTTAGTATGTATGGAAGTATGGTCGGATGGATGGGTGGATGAGTGGGTGGATGGATGGACGGTTTCTTGGCAGGACGGATGATTGTATGGACGGTCGTATGGATGGGTGAATGTATGGATGGACGGATGAATGGATGGGTGGTTGTACGCATGGATGTATGGATGGACGGATGAATGACTGTATGAGTGGATGTGTGTATGAACATGTGAATGTATGGTTTGATCGACGTATGGTTGGATGGATGAATCGAAGGATGTATGGGAGGATGTACGGATGGATGTATGGATGGAAGTATGGATGGATGTATGTATGGGTGTATGCATGGATGTATGGATGGATGTATGGATATATGTATGGATGGATGCATGTATGAACGGATGTATGTATCAATGTATTGATACCTGTTTGCAACGTTATGTGTATTAATGTTAGTATGTATGTATGCATTGACGTATGCATGGATGTGTGTGTTTAGGAATGTATGTATGTATGTATGGATGTATGGATGTATTGATAGATGGGTGTATGGATGGGTGGTTATTTAGGTGGATGTATGAACGGATGATTGTGTGGATTTACGGAAACATGAATGGAAGGGCATATGAATGACTGTTTGTATGGATGTATATAAGAATGTATGCATGCATGCATGGATGAATGGATGGATTGAATGATGGATGGAAATATGGCTGGGTGGGTGGTTGTATGGGTGTATGGGTGTACGGATGTATGGATGGACGGGTGTATG
>NW_016931776.1:0-636 GCF_001483705.2 Eufriesea mexicana
AGTCTATTCAAAACCTATAAGCTGCCATAGCTTGATGATAATATCGCCTATCGCCTTCAATCCTATGGTAAGTACAGCCATCTACTTGCCAGAGAAAAGGTCTATACAATCTCTACAGCCTGGTATAGCATGGTGAATAGATCGCCTAATGCCTTCAATCCATTGGCAATTACAGCCCTCTACTTGCCAGAGAATAAGTCTATTCAAAACCTATAAGCTGCCATAGCTTGATGATAATATCGCCTATCGCCTTCAATCCTATGGTAAGTACAGCCATCTACTTGCCAGAAAATACGTCTATTCAAAGTCTATAACCTGATATAGCTTGGAGAATCGATCGCCAGCGCCTTCAACCAATGGTGTGTACAGCCATCTACTTGCCACAGAATTGGTCTGTTCAAAATCTATAAACTGTTATAGCTTGGTGAATAGATCGCCTAACGTCTTCAATCCAATGGCAAGTACGGCCATCTACTTGCCAGAGTATAGGTCTATTCGAAATCTATAACCTGTTATAGCATGGTGAATAGATGGCCTAACGCCTTCAATCCAATGGCAAGTGCATCCGTCTATCTGCCAGAGAATAGGCCTATTCAAGGTCTATAATATGTTATGGCTTGGTGAGTACATCGCCTA
>NW_016931777.1:0-1696 GCF_001483705.2 Eufriesea mexicana
GATGTGTGGATGGATGGAGATATGGATGGATGTATGGATGGATGTACGTATCGATCGATGGATTTGTGGATGGGATGATGTATGGACGGATGGACGTATGGAAGGATAGATGTATGTCTGTATGTTTGTGCGGGTTGATGAATGGATGGTTGGATGAACTGAAGAGTGGGTGAAGGGATGGGTGGACGAACGGATGCACGGATGCATGGAAGGGCGTGTGTATGGATCCATGTATGGATGGATGTATGGATGTATGACGGATGTATGTATGGATATATCCATGGATGTATGTATGGATGTGTGTATGGATGTATGTATAGGATGAATGGATGGATGTATGTATGGATGTGTGTATGTGTGTATGCATGGATGGATGGATGGGTGTATGTATGGATGTATGTATGGATGTATCTGTAGATGTATGTATGGAAGTATGTATGAATGAATGTATGATTGTACGTATGGATGTATGCATTGATGTATGTATGGATGTATAGAAGGATGGATGGATTGGTGGATGGATGTATGGATGGATGGATGTACGGATCGATGGATGTATGGATGGGATGACGTGTGGAAGGTTTGTTGTGCGGAAGGTTGGATATATGGATGTATGGATATGCTGATGTAAGGATGCATGGATGGATGGTCGTATGAATGGATGCATGGATGTATGGATGGGTGTATGGATGCATGGATATATGGATGTATGGATGCATGTATGGATGTCTGTATTAATGTATCTATGGATGCAGCTAAAGATGTATGTGTGGATGTATGCATGGATGGATGGCATGGTGGATGGATGTATGTATGGATGGATGTATGGATGTACGAATGGATGGATGTATATATGTATGGATGTATGGACCGATGGATGTATGGATGGATGGAGGTATGGATGGATGGGTGTATGGATGTATGGATGTATGGATGTATGGAAGATTGTACGGGTGTACGTATGAATGAATGTATGGATGTAGTTAATGATGTGTGTATGGATGAATGTGTGGATGTATGGATGTATGGATGCATGGATGTATTAATGGCGGGCTGTATGTATGGGTGGATCAATGGAAGGATTCAGGTATGGATCGACAGAATTACGAATGTTTGGATGTAGGTATGTATATATGTATGGACGTATGGATGGATGGATGTATCGATGGATGAAAGTACGGATGGTAGGATTTATGGATGTATGGATGAGAGGATGTATGGATGTGTGGATGGAAGGATCTTCGGATGCGTGGATGTACGGTTGTGTGGGTGGATGAATGGTTGGGTGGATGAACAGAAGAGTGGATGTATGTATGTATGTCTACGTGGATGTATGTATGGGTGTATGAATGGGTGTATGTATGAACGTATGTATGGATGTATGCATGGATGTATGAGCGGATATGTGTATGGATGTATGGATGCGTGTATTGAAGGTCGTATGCTTGGATGCATGTATGGATGGATGTAAGGATGTATGTACGGATGTATGTATGGATATATCTATGGATGTATGTATGGATGTGTGTATAAATGTACGTGTGGTCGTATGGATGGATGTATGGATAGATGTGTGTATGGTTGTATGTATGGACGAATGTGTATATGTATGTATGGATCTATGTATTGGTGTATGTATAAATGTATGGATGGATGGATGGATGGAATGTTGTATGGATGTATGGATCGATGGGTG
>NW_016931778.1:0-628 GCF_001483705.2 Eufriesea mexicana
ACAGTGTAGCAGAGTACAGTAGATCGCAGAAGCCCACCGAATAGCGCTTTATAGCACAAGAGGAAAAGAAGCCTATCCTAACGTAACCAAACGTAACATAACCAAGCGCGACCTAACCCAACCTAACTTGACCAGAACACTATTGCTGGTATCCGCGAAGGAAATCAGAATGTACTAGTGCACAGCGGTGCGCAGAAACCGACCGCATTGCAGTGAATAGCACAAAGGTCTAGGATGTCCAATCCTACTCTGATGTAGCCTAACCTAACTGAACGTACCATTGCTCAACGTTGCGTGCCGCGACCACTGCTCCTGGGCTCCGGAGTTCAAGGCAGAATGCAGTAGGGTACAGTAGATCAATGAAATCCTCCGAAAAGCATTGCAAAGCACGAAAAACAATGTAGCCCATCCTAACCTAGCCAAACGCGACAAACCCAAAGGTAGCCAAGCTAACAGCCTATCTTGGCGAGACCACTACTTTTGTCCTACACAGATTCAAGCAGAACGTACTATAGCACAGTAGTGATATTCAAGCCGAACGTACTATAGCACAGTAGTGCACATGAATCAACCGCATTGCTGTGAATAGCACAAAACTCGAGGATATCCTAACCAAACCTGACCTAAC
>NW_016931779.1:0-813 GCF_001483705.2 Eufriesea mexicana
AATATCCTACTGCGTTTGCTATAGCCATTGCATTGCAATAGATTCTGCCTGAAGAGATCACTTTGATTGACATTTTCGTCAAATATTCAGGTGAGAAGTATTTTCTGCGTAAACAACGAGGCAAGGTTCTATTGGTTTGCTATAGCCATAAGATTGCAATATAATCTCGTCTGAAAAGTTTTATTTTATTGACCACTTCGACTAATATCGTTGTGAGCAAGATATTCAACATAAATAAGGAGGAAAGATCCTATTGGTTTGCTGTAGCCATTGCATTGCAACAGAATCTGGCCGAAAAGCTTATTATCGACTATTCTGGTGTTGCGCAAATTTTTCGCCATACGTAAGGAAGAGGGATTCTATTGGTATGCTATAGCCACAGCATTGCAATAGGATCAGACTGAAAAGTTCAATTCTATTGATATTTTAGACAAATGTTGACGTGAGCAGGCTTTTATGGGTAAATAACGAGGTAAGATACTATTGGTTTGCTCTTGTAATTGCATTGCAATAAAATCTGACTGAAAAGTTTAATTTTATTGACATTTTCGACTAATATCGCGGTGAGCATGATTTTCCGCATAATTAAGGAGGAAAGGTCCTATTGGTTTGCTATAGCGAATGCATTACAATAGAATCTGACCGAAAAGTTAGCATTACAATAGAATCTGACCGAAAAGTTCTATTCTATTGCCATTTTCGACTAATACCGTGGTGAGCAAACTTTTCTGCATAGATAAGGAGGAAGGCTGTATTGGTATGCTTTTGCTATTGCTAGTGCATTGCAACAGAATCTGTGTGAAAAGTTCAATT
>NW_016931780.1:0-5295 GCF_001483705.2 Eufriesea mexicana
TACGTTTGATTTGTCTATGTTTGGTCACGTTTGGTTGGTATATCTTTGATTTTTGTGCTACGCACTGTTATTCTATGGCCTTCTGCCCACTGCCTTGCGCTATCACACTCTGCTTATACCCCTTGGACGCTAGGAATATTGGTCGCGGCACGTTACGTTGGGTTCTGTTACGTCTGGTTATGTAAGGCTTGGCTATGTTAAGAAGTGATAGCTTCCACTTTTGTGATATACACTGCTATCAGGTGGGTTCCTGCGCTCTTCAATGCTCTAATATACTCTGCTCGACTCTGTGCAGACCAGCAGTAGTGAACGTGGCATAGTATGTTGAGCTTTGTTACGTTCGGTTTGGTTAGGTTTCTCTACGTTTGCTTATGCCGGCTTTGGCTTTTGTTTTATATGGCTTTGGCTTTTGTTTTATACACCGCTACCGGTGTATAAAACTGCGCGCCACTGCGCTCTAGCATCTTCTGCTTGGCTGTAGGGGCGTCAACAGTAGTGGTCTAGGCACGATAGTTACAGACAGGCTGCGTTTGGTCAGGTTATGAGAGCTACGGTTAGGTTTGAGTAGCTTAAGCTTTTCGGTTATTCACTGCGACTCCATGGATTCCTTATCTTTACTCTCCCCTAATATGTTCCGCTTGACACTCGGGAGGCCACCAACAGTGGTCGCGCCTCGTTATGTTTGGTTAGGCTACGTTTGGTTACGTCACGATTGGTTGGGTTAGGGGGCAGGCTTTCACTTTTGTACTCTACAATGTTTTTCAGCGGATGTCCGCGCTCTACTGTGCTCTGGTATGTTCTGATAGGCTCCAGGGAGGGCAACAATAACGGCCTCGGCTTGTTAGGGTGAGTCACCTTACGTTTGGATATGTTCCGTTGGGTTGGGTTAGTCTTGGGTATCTTTGACTTTTCTTATTCACACTGCGATTATATGGATTTCTGCGTTCTACTTTCCACTAACGTGTTCTGCATGACTCTGGCGAGGCCAGTAATAGTGGTCGTGGCACGTTCGGTTGAGTTGGGCTATGTTTGGTTATGTTACGGTTGGTTAGGTTAGGAGAGGATGGCTGTGGCTTTAGTGCTATTGTCTGCTATTAGGGAGATTTCAGCTCCCTACTGTGCTTCAATATTTTCAGCTTGGCTTTGCGAAGGCCAGCAATTGCGGCCTCGACACGATATGTTGAGTCAGGTTTCGTGCGGCAAGGGTGGGTTAGGACATGTTTGGCAAGGGAAGCTTTAACTTTAGCGCTGTACACTGCTATTCGGTGGATTTCTGCGCTCTACTGTGGTCTAGTATGGCCTGCTTGGCTCTGGGGAGGCCAGAAATGGTGGTCGCAGCACGTCAGTATATGTTAGGATACGTTCGTCTATTTTACGGTTCTCTAGGCTAGGAAAGGGTATTTATGCGTTTAATGCTATAGTCTACTATCAGGTGGACTCCTGTGCCCTACTGTCTTCCAATATTTTCAGCTTCGCTCTGTCAAGGCCATCTATTATTGTCGCGGCACGTTATGATGTGTCAGGGTAGCTTTAACTTCTGCGCTGTACACTGCTCTTCGGTGGACTTCCGCGCTCTACTGTGCTCTGGTATGTCTTGTTTGACTCTGCGGAAGGCGGTAATAGCAGTCTCGGCACGTTAGTCTGTGCTATGTTCTGTTTGGTTATATTACGGTTGGTAACGTTGGGAGAGGATAGTTTTGACTTTAGCGCTATGTTCTGCTATTAGGTATGTACCTGCTCCCTACAGTGCTTTAATATTTTCGGCCTAGCTCTGGGAAGGCAACATAGTGGCCTCTGCACGTAACGTTGGTTCATGTGACGTTCTGCTAGGTTGGGTCAGTCTAAGTTTGGTCAGGATAGCTTTACCTTCTGTGACGTACACAGCTGTTCGGTGGATTTCTGAGCCCTACTGCGCTCTGGTATTTCCTGCTTGGCTCTGGAGAGGACAGATATAGTGGTCCTAGCACGTCAGTGTAGATTAGGATACGTCCGATTATATTACGATTCTCTATGTTAAGAAAGGATAGCTTTGACTTTAGTGCTATAGCCTGCTGTTAGGTGGACCACTGCTCCCTACAGGGCTTTAATATTTTCAGCTTAGCTCTGGAAAGGCCTGCAATAGTGGTATCGGCGCATTGCGTTGAAACACGTTACGTTCGGTTTGGTTGGTTTAGGTTATTCTGGTAAGGACAGCTTCAACATTTGTGCTGTACACTGATATTCGATGTATTTCTGCGCTCTACTGTGTTCTAGTATGTCCTTCTTGGCTCTCGGGAGGGCGGCAACAGCCGTCTCGACACGTTAGGTTCAGTCAGGCTATGTTTGGTTATGTTCTGTTTGTTTGGGTTAGGCTTGGGTGACTTTGACTATACTGACATTCTCTGCGATTATACGGCTTTCTGCGCTCTGCTCTCCACTAATCTGTTCCGCTTGACTCTGTGGAGGCCAGCAATAGTGGTCGCGACACGTTCGGTTGAGTTAGGTTACGGTCGGCTATGTTACGTTTGACTAGGCTACGAGACGATATCTTCGAGTTTAGTGAAATAGTCTGGTATTAGTTGCATTTCTGCTCCCTAGAGTGCCATAACGTTTTTAGGTTGCCTCTGGGAAGGACAGAAATAGGGGTCTCGTCACGTTATGCTGTTTCAGATTTCGGTCGGTTAGGTTGGGTCAGGCTCAGTTTGATCGGGGTTGCCTTCACTTTTGTGCTGTACACTGCCATTCGGTGGATTTCTGCGCTCTACTGAGCTCTAGTATGTACTGCATGGCTCTGGAGAGGTCAACAATAGCGGTCTCGGCACGTTAGGTTTAGTTACTTTACGCTCGGTGAGGGCAGGTTAAGCTCCTTAGGTCAGGGTGTCTTTGACTTTTGTGCTATATACTGCTATCTGGTAGCCTTTTGCGCTCCAATCTGCTGTGCTATACACTGCTCGACTCTGGGGAAGCCAGCGATAGTGTTCAGGGCAGCATATATTTTGTTAGGCTACGTTTGGTTATGTGACGTTTGGTTATGTGACGTTTGGTTATGTGACGTTTGGTTATGTTAGGATAGGATAGCTTTGGCTTTTGGACTATGCCCTGCTATTCGGACGATTCGAGCGGCCTACATTGCTCTGCGATACTCCGCATAGCTCTCGTGAGACCAGCAACGGCTTTCATGTCACGTCAGTTTGTGTTACGTTACGTCTGAGTATTCTGCGATTGGTTAGGTTAGGATATGGTAGCTTCGACTTTTGCGCTATACACCGCTGATCGGAGGGTTTCTACCATCTACATGGCTCTACTGCTCTCTGCTCAACTCTGGGGTGGACTGTAATTGTGCTCTCCGTGCATTAGGTCGAGTTATGTTGCGTTTGGTTCGGATACGCTAGTTTGGGTTTGGTTCGGATTGCTTTGACTTTCGTGCAATGTACTGTTGTTCGGTGATCTTTTGCACTCTACTATGCTTTCGCATGTCCTGCTTGGCTCTGAGGAGGCCAGCAGAAGTTGTCTCGGCACGTTAGATTGAGATGGATAACGTCCGCTAATATTGCGTTTGGTTATGTCTGGACGGGATAGCTTTGACTTTTGTGCTGTAAACTGCTATTCTGTGGATTTCTGCGCTCTACTGCGCTCCGATGCGCTCTGCTAGGCTCTGGGGATGCCGGCAATGGTGCTTTCGGCACGATAGGTTGAGTTGTGTGACGTATGGTTAGGGTACGTTTGATTAGGGTACGATAGGGTAACTTTGACTTGTGCGCTATACGCTGATATTCGTTGGATTTCTGCGCTCTTCATTGCTCTACGACGCCCTGCTCGACTCTGGGGAAACCAGCAATAGTGGTCCTGGCCCGTTATGCTTAGTTGGGTTACGTTTGCTTACGTTAAGTTATTCTGGATTAGGTTCGGATAGATCCTAATTCCGCGGTATGCGCTGCAATTCTGTGGATTTCTACGGACTGCTGTGCTCTAATATGCTCTGCTTGGCTGCGGGGTGGGCGGCAATGGTTCTCTCGGCACGTTTGGTTGAGCTTTGGTACGTTTGGCAATGTTACGATAGGTTGGGTTGCGGTACGCTACCTTTGACTTTTGTGCTACATACTGCTTTTCGGTCGGTTTCTCCACTCTACTGTGCTCTAATATGCTCTGCTTTGTTCTGTGGAGGCCGGAAATTGTGTCCGCGGCATTTTAGGCTGAGTTAAGTTACGTTTGGCTAGTTTATGATGGCATGGGTAAGGTTCCTATAGCTTTGATTTTCTTGCTATACAATGTGATTCAATGACTCCTGCGCTGCATTGTGCGCTGCAACTCTCTGCTTGTGTCTGTGGACACCAGGAATGCTTGTCGCGACATGATAGGCTGAGTTAGGTTGCGTTCGGTCTGGCTAGGCATGTACACGTAAGGTTGGGAAAGCTTTGACTATAGTCCTATGCACTGCTGTTCGGTCCATTTCAGCGTCCTACATTGCTCTGCTATACTCTGCGTGGCTCTCGTGAGGCCAGTAATGATGGTATCTGTACGTCAGGTTGAGTTGTTTAATGTTCGGCTTGGTTACATTAGTCTGGGTTAGGGTTGAGGTGTTTCGGCATACGTGGTATACACCGTTGTTCAGTGGATATCTGCGTTCCGCCGTGCTCTAGCATATTCTGCTTTCCTTTGGGGAGGCAAGCAGTAATGGTCTCGGCGCATTAGGTTAGTTTCAGCTACGTTCGGTTATGTTACGTTTGTTTACGTTAGGTTAGGCAAGTTTCGACTGCTGTGCTATGCACTGCGATTCTATGTATCTCTGCTGTTTGCTCCCCTCTAACATATTCTGGCTGGATCAGGGGGTGGGGCAGCAATAGTGATCTCAGCACGTTAGGATGTGTTATGTTACGGTTGGTTAAGTTACGTTTTGTTATGTTGGGATAGGATATCTTTCACTTTTGTGCAGTACACTGCTATTCGGTGGACTTCTGCGCTCACCACTGCTCTACTATGCTCTGCTCGACGCCCGGGATGCCAGCAATAGTGCTCGCGGCA
This sequence comes from Eufriesea mexicana, assembly GCF_001483705.2. NCBI lineage: Eukaryota > Metazoa > Arthropoda > Insecta > Hymenoptera > Apidae > Eufriesea > Eufriesea mexicana. The sequence goes on from NW_016931780.1 coordinate 5,002, forward strand.
CGTTATGGTGAGTTTGTCTACGTTAGTTAGGTTACGTTGGTCTGTGTTAGGTCTGGATACCCCTGACTTTCCGGCTGTACCCTGGGATATTATGCATTTCTGCGCCCTGCTCTCCTCCAATAAGTTCAGCATGGCCCTGTGGTTGCCAGCAATAGTGGACGCGGCACGAAGGTGTGAGTTAAGCTACGTTTGGTTAGGATAGCTCAGACTCTTGATCTATACACAGCTATTCGGTAGATTTCTGCCCCCTACAGCGATGCAATATTCCCTGCTTTGGTCTGGGAATGCCAGAAA
>NW_016931780.1:9330-10227 GCF_001483705.2 Eufriesea mexicana
TACGTTTGGCTAGGTTTGCTTATGTTGGGTCTGGTTTGGATAGCTCTGACTTTTGTGCTCAACACTGACATTCTATGGACTTCTGCACTCTAATGTGCTCCATCGTAATCTGCTTGGCCCTGGGGACGCCAGGAATGGTGTTCGCGGCACGTTAGGCAGCGTTATGGTACGTTTGGGTTGGTTAGGTTTGGTTAAATTTGGTAGGGTTTGCTCTCACTTTTCTGCTATACACCGCTATTCGGTCGATATCTACGCCCAGAGTTGCTCTACTAGCATCCGATAGCCTCTGGGGATGTCAGCGATAGTGGCCTAGGCACGTTATATCTAGTTGGGCTACGTTCGGTCAGGTAAAGTTAGGAAAGGTAAGGTTAGGATATCTTCGACTCTTATGCTACACAAAACAATGCGATGGATTACTGCGATCTACTGTGGTGTAGTATATTCTGCTTGGCTCAGGGTATGCAAGCGATAGTGTCCTCAGCACGTTAGGTTAAGTTAGATTACGCTCTGTCAGGTTAGGTTACGTTGTGTTAGGCTACGGTATCTAAGACTTTTGTGCTTCACACAGCAATTCTTTGGAATTCTGCGTTCCTCTATCACAATCTGCTTGCCTCCGTGGACGACAGGAATAGTGCTTTCGGTAGGTTAGGTTGAGTTATGTTAAACGTGGTTAGGTTAAGTTTGGTTTGGTTTGGTTAGGATAGATTTGACTCATGTGACACACACTGCTGTTCGGTAGATTCCAGCGTTCTACATTGCTCTGCTATACTCTGCTTAGCCTTCGTGAGGCCAGCAACAGCGGTCGTGGCACGTAAGTTTGGGTTACGTTACGTCTGCATATGTTACGCTTTGGCAGGTTAGGGTAGGGTAGAATATACTTCTGCGCTATAGACTGTT
>NW_016931781.1:0-2885 GCF_001483705.2 Eufriesea mexicana
ATAGAGATCCTTGCATCCATACATTGGTACATCCGTACATTCGTACATTCACACATAAATACACCCATACATCCACACATCCATCCATCCATGCACTCATCCATCCATACATCCATCCTCTCATACATCCATCCATCCATACATCCATACAGATATTCATCCATACATCCATCACCCATGCATACATACATCCGCACATCCGTAACGCCAAATACGGCCATACATTCATACATCCATACATACAAACGTCCATACATTAATACATCCATCCATCCATACATCCATACATCCATACATCCATACATCCATCCATCCACACATCCATCCACACATACATCCATTCAATCGTGCATCCAAACATGCAAAAGTCCATCCACTCGCACCTCCATCCATCCATACATCCATCAATCCATACATCCATACATATATACATCCATCCATTCATACATTCATACATCCACCCATACATACATACATCCACACAGCCATACATCCATAAATCCTTCCGTTCGTACGTCTACCATTCGATATATCCACCCATCCATCCATCCATATATGCATCCATACAGACATCAATACATACATACATCCATACACACATCCTTCCATACACCCATCCTTCCATACATCCATCCATACATCCATCCATTCATACTAGCACCCATCCATACATCCATCGATCCATACATCTATCCATCCATACATCCATGCATCCACAGATTCATACATCCACACATCCCTAAAGCCATCCATCCATACATCCATACAACCATACATATATCCATACATACATCCATACATGCTTCCATCCATCCATACATCCATCCACTCATACATCCATTCATCCATACATCCATACGTATAAACATCCATACATCCATACATCCGTACATACATACATACGCACATCCATATGTACGTACACCCATACATCCATGCATCCATACATCCATACATACATCTATACATCCATCCATCCATACACCCATCCTTCCATACATCCAGCCATCCATACAACCGCCCATCCATACATCCATCAATCCATACATGTATCCATCCATACATCCTTCCATACATACATTCATACATCCGCACATCCATACACACATACTTCCATACATCCATCCACCCATACAACCAACCATCCATACATCCATCGATCCATACATCCTTCCATCCATACATCCATCCACCCAGCCATCCATCCATACATGCACCCATACAGACATCAATACATACATCCATACTTACACCAATACATTCATCCATACATACGTCCATACATCCACAGATCCATACATGCATAAACCCATCCATCCATGCACTCATCCATCGTACGTACATACATACATCCATGCATACCCCCATACACTCATCCATACATACATCCATAGATACATCCGCAAATGCATCCATACACAAATCCATGCATGCATCCATCCATACATCCATCCACTCATACATCCATCCATCCATACATCCATACAGATATTCATCCATACATCCATACAGATATTCATCCATACATCCATACATCCATACATCCATTCATACAAGCATTCATACATACATCCATTCTTCCGTCCATTCACCCATCGATTCGTCCACACACACATACATACATCCATGCCTCCGTACATCCAAATAACCTTACATCCATACATACATGCATACATACATCCGTACATCCATAACGCAAATTCGGCCATACATTCATACATCCATACATCCATACATGCATACATCCATACATTCTTACATCCATACATTCATACATACATACTTCCATACATGCAAACATCCATACATCCATACATCCATCCATCCATCCATCCACACTTCCATCCATTCATACATCCATACATTCATGCATCCATACATGCAAAAGTCCATACACCCGCACCTCCATCCATCCATACATCCATCAATCCATACATCCATACATATGTACATGCATACATTCATACATTCATACATCCATCCATACATACATACATCCACTCTGCCGCACATCCATAAATCATTCCATTCGTACGTCTACCATTCGATACATCCATCCATCTTACAACCATATATACATCCGTACATACGTCGATACATACATCCATTCATACATCCACACGTACGTGCATCCACTCATACATCCAGCCATCCATACAACCATACATATAGAGATCCCTGCATCCATACGTCCGTACATCCATACATTCGTACATTCACACATATATACATCCATACATTCATACATCCATAAATCCATTCATCCATACATACATCTATACACACATCCGTACATACATCCATCGATCCACCCATTAATAAATCCATTCATCCACCCAACCATAAATACATCCAATCATAGATCCAGCCATCCAAACATTCATGCATAAATACATCCGTCCATCAGCACATCCATCCATCCATAAGTTCACCCTACGGTACATTCATCCATCCATACATCCACCCATCCTTTCGTCCATCGATCCATACAGGTATCCATCCTTACATCCACCCAAAAATCCATCCATGAATCCATACATACGTAAATACATCAATACTTCCATCCATCCATACATACATCCATATACCCGTACATCCATAAATTCGTACATCGATACGTCCATACATCCAGACATCCATACATCCATACATGCATACATCCATACATTCTTACATCCATACATTCGTACATACATACTTCCATACATGCAGACATCCATACATCCAAACATCCATCCATCCATCCAACCACACATCCATCCATTCATACATCCATATATTCATGCATCCATACATGCAAAAGTCCATCAACCCGCACCTCTATCCATCCATACATCCATCAATCCATACATCCATACATATTTACATCCATCCATTCATACATT
>NW_016931782.1:0-203 GCF_001483705.2 Eufriesea mexicana
TATATCATTGCAATGGCTATAGTACTCATGAAGCATCTTTCCTCCTTACCTACGCAAGGAAGTCAACTCACTGCGATATTAGCCGAAAATGTCTATAAAATTGGATTTTCCAGCCACACTCTACAGCATTGGTGTGGATGTAGCACGCCAGTAGAACCTTTCCTCCTTGTTTATGCAAGAAAGTTGACTCACAGAGATATTAG
>NW_016931783.1:0-3463 GCF_001483705.2 Eufriesea mexicana
TGTATGAGTCGATGGTTGTATGGTTGGACGGATATAAGGATGGTTGGATATATGGAAGGATGGAAGTACGGGTGGATGTATGTACGGATGGATGGCAGTATGGATGGTTGGATGTATGCATGAATGTATGTATGGATGCATGTATGAATGTATGTATGGCTGTAAGTATGGATGCATGGACGGATGTATGTATGGATTTACGTATGGGCGCATGTACGGTGTACGTATGGATGTATGGATTGATGTATGTATGGATGTATGGATGGATGGATGTATCGATCGATGCATGTATGGATGGGTGGATGTATGGATGGATGGATGTATGGAAGTATGAATGTACTGATGTATGTATGTATGGATGGATGGTTGTGTGGATGGATGGACGTGTGGATGGGTTTAGCCATAGATGGACGAATTTACGGATTTTCTGGATGTATGGATGTATATATGTATGGATGTGTCGAGGGATGAAAGTACGAATGGATGGATTTATGGATGTATGGATGTAGGAATGTATGGATGTATGACTGTATGGATGAATGGATTGATGGATGTATGGATGAATAGATGTGTGCATCGATGGATGTATGGGTGGGTGGTTGCATGGATGGCTGGATGTATGCGAGGATGGTCGTGTGGATGGATGGATGTATGGATGAATGGATGTATGGTTGGATGTATGTATGTATGGACTGAGGTATGGATAAACGTATGTACGTATTTATGGATCTATATATGGATGTATGCAAGGATGTATGTATGGATGTATGTAAGGAAGTATGTATGGGTGTATGTGTGGATGTATGTATTGATGTATGTATGGATGTATGGATGGATGGTTGGATTGTTGGGTGAAAGTATGTGTGGATGGGTGTATGGTTGAATGGATGTATGGATGGGTGGATGGATGGAGGTATGTATGGTCGTATGTATGGATGTATGTATGGATGTACGCATTGATGTATGCATGGATGTAAGTATGGATGTTTGTATGTATGTATGTATGTATAGGTGTATGCCTTGATGTATGCATGGATGTATGTATGGATGTTTGTATGGATGTATGGATGGAGGTGTGCGGGGAAGAATGGAAATACGGATTGATGTATGTGTGGATGGATGGCGGTAATGATGAATGAACGTGTGAATGGAATGTGGTATGAATGGATTGATGTACGGATGTATGGATGTAAATGTGTGTGGATGTATGGATGGATGAATGTATTGAAGGATGGATGAGTGGAGGGATGGGTGTATCGGTGAATGGATGTTTGAATGGTTGTATCAACGGTTGTCAGTATGGATGTATGGATGCTTGTATGGAAGGACGTATGTATGGATGTGTTTATGTACGTATGTGTGTATGTTTGTATGGATGTATGTACTTATGGATGGATGTACGTATCGAAGGGTGGACGTATGGATGGATGGATGTGCGGAGTGCCGGATGAATGGATGTATGAATGTCTGGATGGATGGATGTATGGATTTATGTATGGATGTATGTATGGTGTATGTATTGGTGTATTTGTGGATGTATGTGTGGGTGGAAATATGGATGGTTGGATCTATGGTTGGATGTATGTGACGATGTATGGATGTTTGTGTGGATGTATGTACGGAAGTATGTATGGATGTAGGTATGGTGGTATGTGAGGATGTATGTACGGATGTATGTATGGATGTATGTATGGGAGCATGTATGGATATATGTATGGTTGTATGTATGGTTTCATGTATGGATGTATGAATGGATGGAGGTATAGGTGTATTGTTTGGATATATTAATGGATGTGCGTGGGGATGTATGTCTGTATACATGGATCAATGGATGTAAGGATTTTGGAATAGATGTACGGATGGATTGATGTACGCTTGGATTGATGGATGTATGCGTGGATGGATGTATGGATGGATGGATGTAAGGACGGATGTAAGGATGGATGTATGGATGGATGTGTGGTGTATGGATGGATTTATGGATGGATGGATGTATGGATGGATGGATATATGGATGGATTATATTTGGGTGGTTGCATGTATGGATGCGTGTATGTGTGGATGGATGTATGTATGTATGGATGGATGTGTGGATAGATTGAGTTATGAATGGAGAATTTATGTATGTATGGGTGAATGGATGTATGTATGAATGGATGTATATATAGATGAATGTATGAGTGAATGTATGTATCTTTGTATTGATGTGCGTATGCATTCATGGATGGATGGATGGATTGGTGGACGGATGTATGGATGGAAGGATGTATGGATGGGTGGATGAATGGATCCATTGATGTATGGACGGGTGGATGTATGGATGGATGGATGTATGGAAGCGTGTATGTACGGATGGATGGATGAATGTCTGTATTGATGGATGAATGTCTGTATGAATGGATGGATGTACGCGTGGATGCATGTATGGATGGATGGATGTATCGATGGATGTAAGGATGGATGTATGTATGGATGTGTGGTGTATGGATGGATTTATGGATGGATGGATGTATGGCTGGATGGATATATGGATGGATTACGTTTGGGTGGATGCATCTATGGATGCGCGGATGTGCGGATGCATGTATGTATGGATGGATGTATGTATGGATAGATTGAGTTATGAATGGAGAAATTAAGTATGTATGGGTGGATGTATGGACGGGCGGATGTATGGATGGATGGATGTATGGCTGGATGGATATATGGATGGATTACGTTTGGGTGGATGCATCTATGGATGCGCGGATGTGCGGATGCATGTATGTATGGATGGATGGATGTATGTATGGATAGATTGAGTTATGAATGGAGAAATTAAGTATGTATGGGTGGATGTATGGACGGGCGGATGTATGGATGGATGGATGTATGTATGTATGAATGGATGGCTGTATGGATGGATGGTTATATGGATGGATGTATGTATGGATGCTTGTATGGATGTATGTATGGCAGTATGTATTGATTCATGGACGGATGTATGTATGGATATATGTATGGGCGCATGAATGGTGTACGTATGGATGTATGGATTGATGTATGTATGGATGTATGGATGGATGGATGAATCGAATGACGGACGTTCGAATGGATGGACTAATGGATGTATGGATGTGGGAATGCACGGATGAATGGATGTACGAATGTATGGACGTATGTATGGATGCATGTGAAGGTGTATGTATGAATGTATTGATGGATGTATGTATGGGTGTATGTATGGACCTATGTATGGAAGTATGTAAGAATGACTGTATGAGTGTGTGTATGTATGTATGTGCTGATGCATGAATGGTTGTATAGGTGGATGGATGGATTGGTGGATGGATGTATGGATGGACGGATGTACGGATCGAAGTATGTATGGATGTGATGATGAGTGGATTGATGGATGTATGAACGGATGGGTGTATGGATGGATGGATGTATGGATGGATGGCTGTATGGATGGCTGATTGTA
>NW_016931784.1:0-236 GCF_001483705.2 Eufriesea mexicana
AATGTATCTCATACTAACGTGTTGAGGCCGCTATTGCTGGCCTCCCCAGGGCCAAGCAGAACATGCTAGAGCACTGTAGATCGCAGAAGTCCACCGAAGGGCGGTTTACACCACAAAAGTCAACGATAACCCGGCCTAACCGAACCACACATAACATAACGAATCGCAACCAAACCTAATCTAACCAGCCTAGACCACAATTGCTGACCTCCGCAGAGCCTATCAGAATATACCAC
>NW_016931785.1:0-2537 GCF_001483705.2 Eufriesea mexicana
CAGTAGGACGCAGAAATCTACCGGATAGCAGAGTATAGAGCACGGGTCAAAGATATCCTGTCCGAACCGAACAAAACGTAACTAACGTAACGCAACATAACTCAGCCAAACGCGCCATGACAACAATTGCAAGCCTCGACAGAGGCAAGCGGATGACCGTAGAGCAACGCAGAGCGCAGGTATCGACAGAATAGCGGTGTATATCGCAAATGACGAAGCCATCCTCACAAAACCTAACCTAAACTGACCTAACCGATCGTAACATAACAAAAGTTAACGTGCCTATGCCACCAGTGCTGATCTATACAGAGCAAAGCAGAACGCATTAGAGCACAGTAGAGCGCGGAAATCCAACCGATAGCAGTGTATAGCACAGAAGTATAAGCTACCCTATCCTAACCAAACCAAACTTGACATAGCCAAACGCAAAGTATCTCAGCCTAACGTAGAGCACTGCTGCTGTTATCCCCATAGCCTAGTAGAGCGTATTATGGCATAGTAGAGCGCACAAATCATCGGTACAGCAGTGTATAGCACAAAAGTTAAAGCTATGCTATCCAAACCTGACCAAGCGTGACGTATCCAAGTGCAACCTAACATAACCTAACGTGCCAAGGCCAGTATTGCTGGCCTTCCCAGAGTCAAGCAGAATATACTGGAGCACAGCAGAGCGCAAAGGTACACCTAATTTCCGTGTGTAGCTTAAGAGTCAAAGCTATCATATCCTAATCTATCCAAGCACTACCAAACCCTATCATCACATTACCAAACCCGGTATAGCAAGACCTATCGTGCCACGACCACTGTTGCTGGCCTCGCCAGAGTCGAGCAGATTATACGAGAGCAACGTGCAGCAGAGAAATCAACCGAATAGCAGTGTATAGCACATAACTCAAAACCATCCTAACCAAACGTAAACATAACCTAATCAATCCAAGCGTAACCTAACAAAACCTATAGCGCCACGACCGCTATTTTTGGCCTCCCCGGAGTCGAGCAAAGTGTACTAGAGGAATGGAGGGCGCAGAAGTCAACCGGAAGCAGTATAGAGCATAAAAGACGTACTTATCTTGTCCTAACTTAACCAAGCGTAACATAACCGAACGTAACATAGCGCAAAATAACGTTTCTACAACAACATTGTTGACCACCCTAAAGCCAAGCAGAATATACTAGATCACACCAGAGCGCAGAAATCCGCCGCATTGAAGTGCAAAGCAGAAGAGTAGAGGATATCCTAACCTTCCCTGGTCTAAGCTAACACAACCAGGCGTAAGTAATCCCAACCCAAAGTGCCTACCCATGTACTTCTGGACTCACCATCGCCAAGCAGGGCATATTTGGGGACAGTAGAGTGTATAGGTCCACAGAATTGCAGCGTACAGCATGTGATTCAAAGATATCGTAGCCGAACGCAAACAAAAATAACTTAACCGAACATTACCTGACGAACATAACGGCGCCGCGACCACTATTTTTTGAATTCCCAGAGCAAAGCAGGAAATATTAAATCACAGTAGAGCGCAGAAATCCGCCGAATAACAGTGTACAGCACAAGGGTCATAGTTATCTAAGCCTAACATAACCGAGCAAAATGGAGCCAAACGTAGCCGAACACAACCCAACGTGCCTAGACCACTGTTGCTGACCTCCCCGGACCAAAGCAGAATATACTAAAGCACATGAGAGCGCAGATGTCCGACGCACTGACATGCAGCGCACAAAAGTCAAAGATACCCTAACCTAACCTGACATAGCCTAAATTAGGCGAACGAAACCTAACGCAAACTAACGTGCGGAGTCTGCCGTTGCAGTCATCCACAGTGCCAAGCAGAGCATACTAGATGGCCGTGCAGTGCAGAAATCTACCGGAAAGCAGTGTATGGCACAGAAGTCAACTTCATCCTGTTGTAGCATATCCAAGCGTAATATAACCAAATGTAACATAGCTTAGCATAACGTGCCGAGGCCACCATTGCTGGCCTGCCCATAGACAATCAGATGCTAGTACAACAATGCAGAGCGCAGATGTCGACCGAATGGCAGTGTATAGCACAAAACTCGAAGCCACCCTTTCCAAACTTAACCAAACCGAGCCTATCCGAACGTAACATAACTAAACCAAACCTGACACGACCACTATTACTGGCCTCCCCGGAGACAAGCAGATGCTGGTAGGGCAGTGGATTGCACAGCTATCGACCGACTAGCAGTGCACAGCCGAAAAGTCAAAGCATCTCTAACCGAATATATTCGAAACCTTGCAAAGCCACGCGTAACCTAATACAAACGTGCGTGCTGAAGCCACCACTGCTAGCTTCCCAGAACCAAACAGTACACACTACAGCACAGTAGAGCGCAGAAGTCCGCCCAAAAGCCGCTAATACCGCAAAAGTCAAAGCAATCCGTACCTAACGTAAGCTAACATATCCTCACCAAACGTAGCATAATTCAAACTAACGTAACGAGACAGCTATTACTGGCCACCCTATAGTCGAGCAGAGTAGAGCGGAGCAATGCAGAGCGTAGAAATGCTT
>NW_016931786.1:0-333 GCF_001483705.2 Eufriesea mexicana
TTCCATATATCAGGAGGAAACATTCTGTTGGCCTGATATAGGCATTGCAATGCTATAGAATCTAGCTGGAAAATTCAATTTTATTGACATTTTCGAATAATATCGTGGTGATCTAACGTTCTTGCATAAATAAGGAGCAAGGATTCTATTGGCGTGCTATTCCCATAGCAATGCTATAGAATTTGGCCGGAAAATACAATTTTATTGACGTTTTCGCAAAATATTGTGGTGCGCTACCTTTCTTGCATAAATAAAGAGGAAATATTCTTTTGGCGTGCTATAACCATTGCAAGGATATGGAATGTGCCTGGCAGTTTCAATTTTATTGACATT
>NW_016931786.1:1926-2347 GCF_001483705.2 Eufriesea mexicana
TGGTGCGCTACCTTTCTTGCATAAATAAAGAGGAAATATTCTTTTGGCGTGCTATAACAATTGCAAGGATATGGAATGTGCCTGGCAGATTCAATTTTATTGACATTTTCCACTAACATCGTGGTGAACTAACTTTCTTGCATAAATAAGAATGAATGATTCTATTGGCTTGCTATAGCCTTTGCAATGCTATAGAATCTTGCCGGAAAATTCAATTATTTTGACATTTTCGAATAATATTGTGGGGCGCTACTTTTCTTGCATAAATGAGGAGGAAAGATACTTTTGGCGTGCTATAACCATTGCAATGATGTAGATTGTGACTGGCGGATTCAATTTCATTGACATTTTCGACTAATATCGTGGTTAACTATCTTTCTTGCGTAAATAAAGCGGAAAGATTCTATTGGCGTGCTATTGC
>NW_016931787.1:0-1025 GCF_001483705.2 Eufriesea mexicana
AGCATCTTACCATCTTATTTATGCAAGGAGGTTAGCTCACTGCGATATTAGCCGAAAATGTCAATAAAATTCAATTTTGCAGGCAGATTCTATAGCATTGCAATGGCTATAGCACGCCAGCAGGATATTTCTTCCTTATTTATGCAAGAAAGTTAGCTCACCACGACAATAGTCTTATATGTGAATAACTTTGAAACTTCCAGACAGATTCTACAACATTGCAATGGCTATAGCACGCCAATAGAATCTTTCCTCCTTATTTATGCAAAAAAGTTAGCTCACCCCGATATTTGACGACAATGTCAATAAAATTGAATCTTCCAGCCAGATTCTATAGCATTGCAATGGCTATAGCACGCCAATAGAATCTTTCCTCCTTATTTATGCAAAAAAGTTAGCTCACCCCGATATTTGACGACAATGTCAATAAAATTGAATCTTCCAGCCAGATTCTATAGCATTGCAATGGCTATAGCACGCCAATAGAATCTTCCCACCTTCTTTATGCAGGAGAATTAGCTCACGACGATATTAGCCGAAAATGTCAATGAAATTTAATTGTCCAGCATGATTCTATAGCATTGCAATGGCGACAGCACGCCGATAGAATCTTTCCCCCTAATTTATGCATGAAAGTTGGAACACCGCGACAATAGTGGTATATGTGAATAAAATTGAATTTCCTATGCAGATTCCATAGCATTGCAACGGCTATAGCACGCCAATAGAATCTTTCCTCCTTATTTATGAAAAAAGTTAGCTCACCAGTCAATAAAATTAAATCTTCCAGTCAGATTCTATAGCATTGCAATGGCTAGAGCTCGCCAATAGTGTCTTTGCTCCTTATATAAGCAAAAAAGTTAGCTCACCCCGTTAATAGTCCAACTTGTTAATATCATTATATTTTCCAGCAAGATTCTGTTGCACAGCAGCGGCTATAGCACGCCAATGGAATTTTTCCTCCGTGTTTACGCAAGAAAGTTAGCTCCCACGACAATAGTCGTATATGCGAATAAAATTGAAAT
>NW_016931788.1:0-8189 GCF_001483705.2 Eufriesea mexicana
ATGTATGGTTAGTAAAGCTTTGACTTTTGCGCTATACGCTGCTATTCAGTGGATTCCTGCAACCTTCATTGCTTTACTATACACTGCTCGACTCTCGGGAGGCCAGCAATATTTGTCGCTGCACGTTAGTTTGAGTTAGGTTACGTTTGGTTAAGTTAGGTTACGTTGTGTCAGGTTGGGGTAGCTTTGACCTTTGTGCTATACACTGCCATTCGGTGGACTTCTGTGCTCTACTGTTCTCTAATATGCACTGCTTGGCGTTGGGTATGCCAGCAGTAGTGTCCTCGGTACGTTAGGTTGAGGTAGGCTTCGTTTGCCTGGGATAGGCTTTGTCATGTTAGGCTAGGATATCTTTGACTTTTGTGCCTTAAGCATCAATGCGGTGGATGCCTGCGCTCTCCTGTGCTCCAGTATACCCTGCTAGAGGTAAGCCACTGTGGTCTAGGCACGTTAGATTGAGTTATTTTGCGTTTGTCTGTGCTACGTTTGATTAAGCTGTGGTCTAGGCACGTTAGATTGATTTATTTTGCGTTTGTCTGTGCTACGTTTGATTAGGCTAGGAGCGGATAACCTTGACTTATGTGCTGTAAACTGCTATTCGGTGGACTTCTGCGCTCTACTATGCTCCAGTATATTCTGCTTGGCTCTGAAGAGGCCAGCAATCGTCGTCTCGCTACGTTAGTTTAAGTAGGGTTTCGTTTGGTTATGTCACGTTTGGCTAGGTTAGGATAGGATACCTCTGACTTTGGTGCTGTACACAGCCATTCGGTCCATACCTGTGCACTGCATTGCTCTACTGGCATCTGCTATAGCCTGTGGAGGCCAGCAGTAGCAGTCGCGGCACGTTCCTTTGCGATAGGTAACGTTTGGTTATGTTAGGTTGGTTAAGTTTGGTTGGGGTGCTTTTGACTTTTGAGCTATACACTGCCGTTCGGCGGGCCTCTGCTTTCTACTGAGCTCTAACATGTTCAGCTTGGCTCCGGGTGGGCCAGCTATAGTGGTTTCGGCTCGTTACGTTGTGTTATGCAACGTTTGATTATATTACGTTAGTTTGGGTTAGCTCTGGATAGCTTTGGCTTTCGTGGTATACACTATTATTCTGTGGATATCTGCGCTGTGCGATACGCTACTCGATTCCGGTGAAGCCAGTAATACCAGTCGCGGCTTCTTAGATTGTGTTATATTACGTTTGGGTATGCTACGATTTGTCAGGCGTGCAGAGGATAGCTCTGTCTGTTGTGCTGTATACTGCCATTCGGGCGAATCCTGCGCTCTCCTGTGCTCTAATATGTTCTGCTTGGCTCTGTGGATGGCAGCAATTGTGGTTCCGGCTCGTTGCTTTTAGTTAGGTTACATTTGGCTATAGTCGGTTATTTTGAGTCAGGTAAGGATGGCATTGACTTCCCTACCATAAACTTCCATTATGTGTACTTCTGTGCTCTACTCTCCTCTAATATGTTCCGCTTGGCGCTGGAGGTGCCAGCAATTGTGGTCTAGGCACGTTAGGTTCTGTTAGCTTACGTTCGGTTGGGTTACGATTTGTTTGGTTAGGATAGGATAACCTTGCCTTTTGTGTTATACACCGCTACCCGATGGATTTCTTCGATCTACATTGCTCTACCATGCTCTGCTCGCCTGTGTGGAGGCCGGAAATATTGGCGGTTGCACGACAGGTCGAGTTACGTTGCGTTTGGCTAGGTTACGTTAGTCTGGTGTAGGTTTGGGCAACTTTGACTTTCGTGGTATACACTGTTCTTCGATGGATTCCTGCGCTCTACTTTGCTTGGCTATACTCTGCACTACTGTCTTGAGGCCAGCATGGGCTGTCCCGGCACGGTGGTTTGACTTAAGCTGCGTTAGGTTATGTCACGTTTGGTTAGGTTAGGAGAGGATAGCCTTGACTTCTGTGCTATATACTGCCTTTCGGTGAACTTCTGCGCTACGCTGTGCTCTAATATGTCCAGCTTCGCTCCGGGAGGGCCAGTAGTTGTGGCATCGGCACGTTACATTGAGTTAGGCTGTGCTTGGTTACGTCAGGTTAGTTCAGGTTCGGTTAGGGTATCTTTGACTTTCATGCTTTAAACAACAATGCGGCGGATTTCTGCGCTCTAGTGTGCTCTAGTATATTCTTGTTGTCTCTGTGGAAGTCAGCAACTGTTGTCCAGGAACGTTAGGTTGGGTTAGGTTACGTTTGCCTATGTTACGTTTTGTTGGGTAAGGCTAGCGTAGCTTTGACTTTTGTGCTGTGCACTGCCTTTCGGTGGATTTCTGCGCTCTGCTGTGTTCTAATATGCTCTGCTTGGCACATGGGAGGTCAGAAATGGTGGTCTTGGATCGTTAGATTGTGGTAGGCAACGTTCGGGTAGATTACGTTAGCCTTGGTTAGTTCTGAACTGCTCCTTGGGTTGTGTTACATTATGTTTGCTTATGTTACGATTGGTAAGGTTTGCAGAGGACAGCCCTGACTTTTGCGCTATACACTGCTGTATGGTGGGTTTTTGCGCTCTACTGTGCTCTAGTATGTTCAACATGGCTCCGGGAATACCAGCAATAGTGGTCTCGGAACGATACGCTGAGTTAGTGTACGTTCGGTTAGGTTGGGTTAGGAGAGGTTGGATTAGTATATCTCTGACTTTTGTACCTTACGCAACATTGCGGCGGCATTCTGCGCTCTACTGTGCGCTAATATATTCTGCTTGGCTTCGACGATGTCAGGAATATTGGCTTAGGCACGTTAGGTTGAGTTAGGTTACGCTTCGTTGTGTTACGTTAGGTTATGTTAGGCTATAATAGCTTCGGTTTCTGAGCTATAGACTGCTGTTCGGTGGATTTCGAAGCGCTAGTGTGATCTTATATGCTCTGCTTTGATCTGGGGAAGCCAGAAATGGTGTCAGCGCCTCGTCGGGATTAGGCTGCGGTTGGTTATGTTACGTTTGTATCGGTTAGGTTAGGATATCTTTGGCTTCTGCCATGTACACTCTAATGCGGAGCACTTCTGTGCTCTACGGCGCTCTAGTAGGTCCTGCTTGTCTCTGGGGAGACCAATAATAGTGGTCTCGGCATATTAGAATGAGATAGGGTACGTTTGGCTGTGTTGTGTTAGCTTCGGT
Source organism: Eufriesea mexicana (assembly GCF_001483705.2). Taxonomy (NCBI): domain Eukaryota; kingdom Metazoa; phylum Arthropoda; class Insecta; order Hymenoptera; family Apidae; genus Eufriesea; species Eufriesea mexicana. The sequence continues at coordinate 3,111 of NW_016931788.1, forward strand.
TAGGTTTGGATAGCTTCGACTTTTCAGCTATACACTGCAATTCTATGGATTTCTGCGCTCTGCTCACCTGTGATATGTTTTGCTTGGCGCAGTAGAGGCCTGCAATACTGGTCGCAGTGCGATAGGTTGAGTCAGATTGCGTATGGCTTGGTGAGGTTGGGACAGCTCCGGCTGCCGCTGCGCGCCCATGCATGCAGGACGGGCAGCAAAGCCCCGATCGTCCGGTGCCGTCGGCTGCACGGTTCCCTCAGCCGAGTTCGTCAGGCGGTCATCACGGACTGTCGGAACATTCGCCCCAACTGAACGGCCTAAACGGCTTCAGAAGCTCCGTAGCCGCCCCGGTGGAGTAGTACATAGATACTGGCCTCCCCCATCCAAAGAGGACATGACCTAACCTAACCTAACTTAACGTAGTTTAACTCAACGTAACGTGCAGCGATCACTACTGCTGGCATACACAGGGCCAAGCAGAACATAGTAGAGCAGTTGAGAGCGCGGAAATGCACCGAGGATCAGTGTATCGTACGAAAGTCAGAGTTACACTAACCGAAATAAACATAACCTAACCTTATCAAACGCAACCCAACGGAACTTAATGGGAGGCGACCCACATTTCTGGCCTCCCCAGCGCCAAGCAGAAAATATTAGAGCACAGTAGAGCTCGGAAAACAGCCGCATTGCGGCGGAAAGCACAAAGGACAAAGGTATCTTAGGCAAACGTGTCCTAACCTAATCTAACCAAACGTTACATAACCAAACCCATCAAAGCACAGAACGTGTCGAGACCACTATTGCTGACCCCCGCATAGCCAATCAAGATGTACCAGAGCACAGTAGAGCGCAGAAGTTCACCGCATTTCAGTGTACTGCACAAAAGTCAAAGATATTCTACCATAACCCAAACAAAGCTAACCCAACCAAGTGTAACTTGACTCTACCTAACACGCCGCGGCCACTGCTTTTGGCCATCCCAGTGCATAGCAGAGCATATTAGATCACAGCAGGGCGCAGGAATCCACCGCATATCAGTGTACAACGCAAAAGTCAAAGCTGTCCTGCCCTAACCTAACCAAACATAGTGTAACCAAACGCAACCAAACTCCACCTAACCGACCTAAACCACTATTGCAGCCCGCCCCAGAGCCAAGATGAGTATACTACAGCACAGAAGATACCATTCATCCACCGGTGTTCCAGTGTACGGAGCAGAAGTTGAAGATATCCTAAGCAAATCTGGCCGATCCTAGACCAAAAAGATTCCATATCGCAGGATAACATGCCAAGACAGATATTGCTGTCCTTCTCAGAGCAAAGCTGAACATATCCGGCCACAGTGGAGCGCCGATATCCGCCGAATATCAGTGTATAGCACAAAATCCGAAGCTACTCTTTCCTATCCAAGCCAATCGTAACATAACCAAACATTGACTAACTCAACCTAACGTGCCGAGACCTCCATTGCTGGACTCCCCACAGCAAAGCAGAGCATTCTATTGCTCAGAAGAGTGCAGAAATCCACCGCAAAGCAGTTTACAGCACAAAAGTCATCGCTACCCTAGCCTAACCTATCCAAACGTAACACAACCAAACGTAACCTAACTCAACCGAACGTGCCTTGACCATTGTTGCTCACCTCCACAGGGCCAATCGGAATATACCTGAGCAGATCGGAACGCTGTAACCCTTCACACTGCAGTGCAGTGCACAAAAGCGAAATACACCCTAGCCAAATCTGACCTAATTCAACCAAACCGAACGTATCATAGCTCAATATAATGTGCCGTCACCACAATTGCTGTCATTCCCAGGGCCTAGCTGAACATATTGGAGCACAGAAGAGTGAAGAAATCCGTCGAATAGAAGTGTATAGTACAAAAATCGAAGCTAAGCTCCCGTACTCTAACAAAGGCTGACCTGTCATAACGTAAATAAACACAAACTTTCCTGCCACAGCCACTATTGCAGGCCTCCCAAGGATCTAGCTGCGCATAGTAGAGCAATGTAGGGAGCAGGAATCCACCGAATCGCAGTGTATAGCACAAAAGCCATTGCTATCCCGACCTAACCTATCCAAACGAAATATAATCAAACGTACCCGAACTTAGCATATCGTGCCGAGACCACTTATACGAGCCTCCACGGAGCCAAGCAGAACACACTAGAGCACAGTAGAGCGCAGAGGGCCACAAAATGGCAGTGTACAGCACAAAAGTCAAAGATATCCTTGCCTAACCAGACACAAATTAACCCAGTCAGACATAGCATAACTCAACGCAACGTGCCGAGATCACTGTTGCTGTCTTTCCCAAAGCCAGGCTGAATATATCAGATCACAGTATAGCGTTGAAATCCACCGAGTTGCAGTGCATAGCAGAAAAGTCAGATCTACCCTGTCCTAACCTAACCAAACGTTGCCTAAATAAAACTACCGTGCCGGGACCACAATTACTGGCCACACCAGAGTCGGGCAGAGTGTGGTAGAGCGATGTAGAGCAAAGAGATCCGCCGAATAGCAGTGTTTAGCTCAAAAGTCATAGCTACCCTGTACCAACCTATCCATACGTAGTATAGTCAAACGTATACTAACTCAACCGAACGTGCCAAGAGCAATGTTTCTGGAATCCGCCAGAGCCAAGCTGAGCATACTAGAGAGCAGTAGAGAGTAGAAGTCCGTCGAGCAGCAGTGCATAGCACAAAAGTCAAAGCCTTCGTGACCAAACATAAGCAAACCTAATCTAGCCAAGCGTAGACTAACAAAACCATACTTGCCGAGAACACTATTGGTGGCATCCCGGGGCTAAGCAGAGCACATTGTAGCACAGAGGAGTGCAGAAATCCACCGAACATCAGTGTATAGCACGAAAGTCAGATTTATCTTGTCCTACTCCAAGCAAACGTAACATAACCAAACATAACCTAACAAAACCTAACCTGCCGACACCACTATTGCTTGCCACCGCAGAGCCAAGCAGAATCTGCTGGAGCACAGTAGAGCGTAGAAGTTGACCGCGTTACAGTGAATAGCAAAAGAGAAGGGGATACCCTGACAAAACGCACCCAACCCTAACCAAACCAAAAGTAACATAACCCAAACTAACGTGCCTAGACAATTGCTGCTGCGCACCACAGTGCCAATCAGAATGTACCGGGGCACAGTAGAGCGCAGAAATTAGCCGCATAGCAGTGTATAGCACTAAAGTCAAAGATACACTAACCTAACCTGACCTATCCTAATATAACCAAACGCAGCTTAACTCAATATTACGTGCAGATACCACTATTGCTGTCCTTCCGAAAGGCAAGCCGAGCATGTTAGAGCACAGTAGAGTGCAGAAATCCGCCGAACGGCAGTGTATAGCACAAAAGTCAACGGAACCCCACCTGACCTTACCAATCATAGCATACGCGAACGTAAATTATCTCATTCTAACGTGCAGCGACCTCTACTGCTGGACTTCCTAAGTCGAGCAGAGTATAGTAGAGCAGAGTAGAGGACAGGAATCAACCGAATAAGAGCCTATGCCAGAAAGTCGATGCTACCCAAACATAACCCATACAAACGTAACGTAACCAAGCGCATCCTAACTAAGCCTAACGTGCCTAGACTACTGTCGCTGGCCTCCGCATCGCCGAGCAGAACATATTAATGGAGAGTAGGTCGCAGAAGCCCAAAGAATGGCGAAGTGTAGCGGAAGAATCAAAGATATTCTAGCATAACCCAGACAAACCTAACCTAACCGAACGTAACATAAATCAACCTAACATGCCGAGACCACAATTGCTGGCATCACAGAGGCAAGCAGAGCGTGTTATAGCACAGTAGAGTGCAGCAATCCGTCGTACAGCTGTGTATAGTAAAAAAATCTGATACATCCTGTCCTAACCTAACCGAACGTAACATGACCAAACGTATCCTAACCCAACCTAATGTCCCGAGACCAATATTGCTTGCCTCCTCTGTGCCAGGTAGAATCTGCTACAACACAGTAAAGCCTAGAAATCGACCGCATTGCACTGAAGAGCAGAAGAGTGTTATATATCCGGACCAAACCTATATTAACCTAACCTAACCAAACGCAACATAACGTATTGCTCGCCTCCACAGAGGCAGACACAGCATGCTAGAGGAAAGTAGAACGCAGGAGTACGCAGAACCGCAGTGTATAGCAGAAAAGTCGAAGCTATCCAAGTCTAACCAAAGCTGACATGAACTAACGAAACGTAGCCTATCTCAATCTAACTTGCCGTGAACACTATTACTGGCCTTCCCAAAGCCTAGCAGAATACTGTAGAGCACAGAAGAACTTCGAAATCCGCCGAACAGCAGCGTATAGCACAAAAGTCAAGGTTATACTATCCTAACCTAACCCAACATAACCTAACCAAATGTAACGTAACTCAACCTAACGTAAGGCGACCTCCATTACTGGCATGCCCAGGATCGAGCAGAGTATAGCAGAGCAATATAGATAGTAGAAATACGCCGAATAGCTGTGTATAGCCGCAAAAGTCGCAGCTGTCCTCTTCTAACATGTCCAAACGTAATACAACCAATCGCAACTTATCTTAACATAACATGCGGATACCACAATTGCCGAATCCCCAGAGCCAAACATAATACACTAGGACACAGCAGAGAGCAGAGAGCCACCATATAGCCGCGTATGACACAAGAGTCGAATACATCACGACCTAACGTGGCCTAATCTTACCTAACCAAACGTAGACTGACTAAACATAACGAGGCTAGACTATTACCTTTACCCCCCCCCCCTCCCAGTGCCAAAAGCAGCGCATTAGAGTGCAGTAGGGGGGCAAAAATCCTTCGAATAGCATTGTGCAGCGCAAAAGTCAGATATAGCCCGTCATAACCTAACCAATGGTAACGAAATCAAACGTTACCTTGCCCAACCTAACGTGAGGCGACCACTATTGCTGGCCTCGCAGGGACAAACAGAATGTACTAGAGCAGAGTAGAGCGCAGCAATCCACCGCATTGCAGTGTACAGAGCAAAAGTCGAAGTTATCCTTTCCTAACGTGACCAAAGGTAACGTAACCATACGTGACCTGCCTCAACG
>NW_016931789.1:0-986 GCF_001483705.2 Eufriesea mexicana
GAAAATATCAGATCACAGTATAGCGCAGAAACCCAAAGAACAGCAGTGCATAGCACAAAAGCCATATTCACCCTCTCGTAGCCTAAGCAATTGTGACATAACAAAACGCAAGCTAACACACGGGAACGCGCAGCGACCGCTATTGCCGGCCTATGCATAGTTGAGCATAGTGTAGTAGGGCACAGTAGAGTGCAGAAATCCAACGAATATCAATCTGTTCCAAGTAAGACAAAGCTACCCACACCCAACATAAACAAACATAACCTAGCCGAACGCCACCAAACTCAACCTAACGTGACGAGGCCACAATCACTGTCTTCCCCAGAGTCGAGCCGAGTATGGTAGAGCACAGTGGAGCGCAGAAATGCGTCCAATAGCAGTCTATGCCAAGAAAGCCAAAGCTATCCGAACGTAAGCCGTACAAACGTAACCTATCCAAACGAAGCGTAACTGAACCTTACGTGCCGAGACCACTGCTGTTGGTCTCCCTCGAGCCGAGCAGACCATACTACGCAGAAATGCATCGAATAGAAGTGTATTGCTCAAAAGTCACATGTATCCTGTCCTAAACTAACCAAACGTGAAATATGCGAACGCAACGTAACTCAACTTAACGTGCGGAGCCCTCTATTGCTCGCCACCGCAGTCACAAGCAGAATACACTAGTGGACTCTAGAGCGCAGAAGACAACAGCTTTCCAGTGTACTGCACAGACGTCAGAGATATCTTATCCTAACGCACACAAGCCAAGTCTAACCAAACGTAACGTGACACAACCTGACGTGACGAAACCACAATTACTGTCCTGTCCATAGTCGAGCCGAGTATAGTGGAGCGCAGTAGACCGCCGAAATCCACTGAGAAACATTGTACAACACGAAAGCCAAAGCTATTCAATCCTAACCCAAACTAGCCTCACGCAGCAAAGCCTAACCTTGTACAAGCTAACCTGGCGAAACCACAATTACCGGCCCTCGCAGTCCAAG
>NW_016931790.1:0-304 GCF_001483705.2 Eufriesea mexicana
GTCATGTCAGGTCAGGCCATTCCAGGCCGGGTCAGGTGATGTCTGGTTAGGTCAGGGCATGTGTGGTCCGGTCAGGTCAGTTCAGCTAATGTCAGGTCCGGTCAGGTCAGGTCAGGTTAGGATATGTTATGTCAGGTTAGGAAACGTTAGGTTCCAATACGTCAGGTTAGGTTAGGTGAGTTTAGTTTAGGTTTGATTACGATAGCTTAGGATTGGTTTGATTTGGTTAGGTTAGGTTAGGTTAGGTTAGGATTGGTTGGGATATGTTAGGTTAGGTTAGGTTAAGTTAGGTTAGGTTATGTTA
>NW_016931791.1:0-673 GCF_001483705.2 Eufriesea mexicana
TTGGTTAGGTTCGTTTGCTTGTACACTGTCCTTCTGTGAATCTCTGCGCTTTACTATGCTCTAGAGTATTCTGCTTGGCCGTGGGGCGTCCAGCAATAGTGGTACCGTTACGATGTGTTGAATTAGGCTTCGCTTGGTTTGGTTACATTTTTGGGGGTTTCGTTTGAATAGCTTTGACTTTCCTGCTGTACTCTGCGATTATATGTATTTCTGCTGTTTTCTCTCCACAAATATGTTCCGCTTGGCCGCTGCACGGCCAGTAATAATGGTCGCGTCACGTTAGTTTGAGTTATGTTACGCATGGTTACGTTATGATTGGATCGCGTTGGAGGGGTTGGACATGACATTTGCGCCATACACTGCTATTCGGCGGATTCCTGCAATCTACTGTGCTCTAATATGTTCAGCTTGTCTCTGGGACGGCCAGAAATATGGGTATAAGCACGTTACGTTGAGTTATGTTACGTTCGGACGGTTCGGTTAGGTTAGGTCAGGTTGGGTTAGGATATCATTGACTTTTGTGATTTACACTGCGATGCGGCGGATTTCTGCACCCTGCTGTGCTCTAATACGCTCTGCTTGGCTCAAAGGAGGCCAATAACAGCGGTCTCGGCACGTTAGGTTCAGTTACTCTACGTCTGGCTTTGTTAGGATATCTTGGGTAAGGCCTGGG
>NW_016931792.1:0-1542 GCF_001483705.2 Eufriesea mexicana
CACTCCAAAATAATCATTCCTCCTTACATATGCAAGAAAGTTAGCTCACCGCGATATTAGTCGTAAATGTCAGTAAAATTGAATTTTCCAGCCACAGTCAAGAGCATTGCAACGGCTATAGCACGCCAATAGAACCTTTCCTCCTTATTCATGCAAGAAAGTTAGCTCACCACAATATAAATTGAATATGACAATAAAACTGAACTTTCCGGCCATACTCTACAGCATTCCAACGGCTATAGCACGCCAATAGAGCCTTTGCTCCTTATTTATGCAAGAAAGGTAGCTCACCACGATATTAGGCGAAAATGACGAAAATGACAATGAAGTTATATTTTCTAGCCAGATTCTATAGCATTGGAATGGCTATAGCACTCCAATAGTATCTTTCCTCCTTATTTATGCAAGAAAGTTATCTCACCACAATATGAGTAGAAACTGTCCATAAAATTGAACTTTCCAGCCGGATTCAATAGCTTTGCTATGTCTATAGCACGCCAATATCATCAACCCTCCTTATATATGCAAAAAAGATAGCTCACCACGGTATTAGTCGAAACTGTCAATAAAATTGTACTATCCAGCCAGATTCTATAGCACTGCAAAGGATATAGCACGCCAATAGAATCTTCGCTCCTTATTTATGAAAGAGAGGTAGCTCACCACGATATTAGTCAACAATGTCAGTAAAACTGACTTTTCCAGTCAGATTTCAGAGCATTGCAATGGCTGTAGCGCGCCAAAAGAACCTTTCCTCCTTATTCATGTAATAAAGGTAGCTCACCACGAAATTAGTCGAAACTGTCAATAAAATTGAACTTTCCAGCCAGATTCTATACGATTGCGATGGCTACAGCAGGCCAATAGAATCCTTTCCTCCTTATTCATGCAATAAAGGTAGCTCACCACGAAATTAGCCGAAACTGTCAATAAAATTGAACTTTCCAGCCAGATTCTATACGATTGCGATGGCTACAGCAGGCCAATAGAATCCTTTCTCCTAATTTACGCAAGAAAGGTAGCTCACCACTATATTAGAGGAAAATGTCAGTAAAATTGAACTTTCCACGCAGATGCCAGAGCATTGCAATGGCTATAGCACGCCAAAATGACCTTTCCTCCTTACATATGCAAGAAAGTTAGCTCACCTAGATATTAGTCGAAACTGTCAATAAAATTGAACTTTCCAGCCAGATACTACAGCATTGCAATGGCTATAGCACTTCAAAATAATCATTCCTCCTTACATATGCAAGAAAGTTAGCTCACCGCGATATTAGTCGACAATGTCAGTAAAATTGAATTTTCCAGCCAGAGTCCAGAGCATTGCAATTGCTATAGCACGCCAATTGTATCTTTACTCCTTATTGATGCAAGAAAGTTTGTTCACCACGATATTTGTCGAAAATGTCAATAAAATTGAACATTCCATCCACATTCATTATCATTGCAATGGCTATAGCACGCCAAACGGATCATTCCTCCTTACTTATGCAAGAAAGAAAGCTCACCACGATATTAGGCGAAAATGTCAATAAAATT
>NW_016931792.1:1675-1919 GCF_001483705.2 Eufriesea mexicana
ACTTTCCAGCCAGATACTACAGCATTGCAATGGCTATAGCACTCCAAAATAATCATTCCTCCTTACATATGCAAGAAAGTGAGCTCACCGCGATATAAGTCGAAAATGTCAGTAAAATTAAATTTTCCAGCCAGAGTCCAGAGCATTGCAATGGCTATAGCACGCCAATAGAACCTTTCCCCCTTATTCATGCAAGAAAGTTAGCTCACCACGATATAAATTGAAAATGACAATAAAACTGAAC
>NW_016931793.1:0-2075 GCF_001483705.2 Eufriesea mexicana
AGGTCAGGTCAAGTTAGATCAGGCCATGTCAGGTCTGGTCTGGTCACATGATGTCAGTCCCGGTCAGTTCAGGTCAGGCCAGGTCAGGCAAGGTCAGGTCAAGTTAGATCAGGCCATGTCAGGTCTGGTCTGGTCACATGATGTCAGTCCCGGTCAGTTCAGGTCAGGCCAGGTCAGGCCAGATCATATATGATCGGGTCAGGTCAGGTCAGCTCAGGACAGGCCATGTCAGGTCTGGTCTGGTCACATGATGTCAGTCCCGGTCAGTTCAGGTCAGGCCAGGTCAGGCCAGATCATATATGATCGGGTCAGGTCAGGTCAGCTCAGGACAGGCCATGTCAGGTCTGGTCTGGTCACATGATGTCAGTCCCGGTCAGTTCAGGTCAGGCCAGGTCAGGCCAGATCATATATGATCGGGTCAGGTCAGGTCAGCTCAGGACAGGCCATGTCAGGTCTGGTCTGGTCACATGATGTCAGTCCCGGTCAGTTCAGGTCAGGCCAGGTCAGGCCAGATCATATATGATCGGGTCAGGTCAGGTCAGCTCAGGACAGGCCATGTCAGGTCTGGTCTGGTCACATGATGTCAGTCCCGGTCAGTTCAGGTCAGGCCAGGTCAGGCCAGATCATATATGATCGGGTCAGGTCAGGTCAGCTCAGGACAGGCCATGTCAGGTCTGGTCTGGTCACATGATGTCAGTCCCGGTCAGTTCAGGTCAGGCCAGGTCAGGCCAGATCATATATGATCGGGTCAGGTCAGGTCAGCTCAGGACAGGCCATGTCAGGTCTGGTCTGGTCACATGATGTCAGTCCCGGTCAGTTCAGGTCAGGCCAGGTCAGGCCAGATCATATATGATCGGGTCAGGTCAGGTCAGCTCAGGACAGGCCATGTCAGGTCTGGTCTGGTCACATGATGTCAGTCCCGGTCAGTTCAGGTCAGGCCAGGTCAGGCCAGATCATATATGATCGGGTCAGGTCAGGTCAGCTCAGGACAGGCCATGTCAGGTCTGGTCTGGTCACATGATGTCAGTCCCGGTCAGTTCAGGTCAGGCCAGGTCAGGCCAGATCATATATGATCGGGTCAGGTCAGGTCAGCTCAGGACAGGCCATGTCAGGTCTGGTCTGGTCACATGATGTCAGTCCCGGTCAGTTCAGGTCAGGCCAGGTCAGGCCAGATCATATATGATCGGGTCAGGTCAGGTCAGCTCAGGACAGGCCATGTCAGGTCTGGTCTGGTCACATGATGTCAGTCCCGGTCAGTTCAGGTCAGGCCAGGTCAGGCCAGATCATATATGATCGGGTCAGGTCAGGTCAGCTCAGGTCAGGTCAGGTCAGGTCAGTTCAGGTCAGGCCAGGTCAGGCCAGATCATATATGATCAGGTCAGGTCAGGTCAGATCAGTCAGGTAAGGTCAGCCCAGGTCAGGTAAGCTCAGGTCAGGTCAGCTCAGGTCAGGCCATGTCAGGTCATGTCAGTTCCGGATTGGTCTGGCCAGGACAGATCATGTCTGGTCAGGTGAGGTCAGTTCCGGTCAGTTCACTTCAGATCAGATCATGTCATGTCAGGTCACATCAGGTCAGGTCAGGCCAGGCAAAGTCGGGGCTGGTCAGGTCAGGTCAGGTCTGGTTAGGTCAGGAAAGTCAGGTCAGGTCAGCCCAGGTCATGTCAGGTCAGGTCAGACCAGATGATGTCAGTTCAGGTCAGTTCAGGTCAGGCCAGGTCAGGCAAAGTCAGGTCAAGTTAGATCAGGTCATGCCAGGTCAGGTCAGGTCAGGTCAGGTCAGGTCTGGCAAGGACAGGTCAAGTTAGATCAGGTCATGTCAGGCCAGGCCAGGCCAGATCATATATGATCATGTCAGGTCAGGTCAGGTTAGGTCAGTACATGTCTGGCCATGTCAGGTCATGTCTGGTCAGGTCACGTCAGGAGAGGTCAGGTCAGGCCAGGTCTGGTCTGTCCGGTCAGGTCAGGACAGGTCAGGTCAGGTTATGTCAGGACAGGTCAGGTCTGGTCAGGTCAGATCCTGTCAGTTCAGGTCAGTTCATGTCAGGCCAGGTCAGGCCAGATCATATATGATCAGG
>NW_016931794.1:0-2098 GCF_001483705.2 Eufriesea mexicana
ACTGAAACGCCGCGGTTACCTGTGCTCTACTGAGCCCTAGCCTGCTCTGCTTGGCTCCGGGGTTGTCAGCACCAGTTGTGTGGGGCGGTTAGGTGGAGTTAATCTAAGTTTGATTATGTTACGTTTGGTCATGTTAGGACAGGGTTACATTGACTTTGGCGCCGCATACTGCCATTCGGTGGATTTCTGCGCTCTACATTGCTCTATTGTACTCTGAACGGACCTGAGGCGGCCAGTAAAAGTGGTCGGGACACGATAGGATTTGTTGGGTTACTTTTGGTTGTGCTGGCTTTGGTTAGGATGTTTATAGTGGCTTTGACTTTTGTGCTATACGCTGCCATTCGATAGATCCCTGCGTTCTACATCGGCCTGCGATACTCTCCTTGGCTCCCGTGAGGCCAGAAATAATGATCGTCGCTCGTCAGGTTGAGTTAGGTTACGTGAGGTTGTGTTAGGTTGGGATAAGTTTGGTTAGGATAGCTTTGACTTTTGCGTTATACGCGTCTGTGCGTTGGATTTCAGCGCTATACTCTGCACTAGTATATTCTGCTTGGCTCTGGGGAGGCCTGCAAGCATGATCTCGGCACGTTAGGTTGAGTTATGCTGCGTTTGGTTAGGTTAGGTTAGCTCAGGTTAGGTTAGGGTTTCTTTGACTTTTGTGTTATACGCTGCAACGCGGCGGATTTCGGCGCCCTACTGTGCTATAATATATTATGGTTTGGTCTGCGGAATTCAGGAATGCTGCTCTGGGCACGTTAGGATGAGTTAAGTTATGTTTGGCTATGTTAGGGCAGGACAGCTCTCACTTTTGTGCTTTGCACTGCTGTTCATCGTATTTCTGCACTGTCCTGTGATCTTCTGTTCCCTGCTTTGCTCTGGGGACGCCAGTAGTAGTGGTCACGGTATGCTAGGTCGTGTTACCTTACGTTAGGTTAGATTAGGTTAGGTTAGGTTAGGTTTGGTGAGGTTAGCATATTTTTGACTTTCCTGTCATAGACTGTTATTCGGTAGATTTCTGCGCTCTACTCTGCTCTACTATACTCTGCTCGACTCTGAGGTTGCCAGAAACTGTGATCGCTGCACGTTAGTTTGTGTTAGGTTACGTTTGGTTACGTTACGATTGGTTAGGTTAGGAGAGGATGGGATAGACCTTTCTGCTATACACGGCTATTCGGTCGACATCCATGTTGCTCTAATATGTTTTGCTTGATTCTGGGAAGTCAGCTATAGGGTTATAGCGCCGTTAGGTGAAGATAGATTACGTTTGATTATATTATGTTTGGTTAGGTTAGGCTAGGACAGCATCCAGTTTTGTACCACACACAGCTATCAGGTGGGTTTCCGCGCTCGGCTGTTCTCTGGTATATTCTACTTGTCTCTAGGGAGACCAGCGATAGTAGTCTCGGCACGTCAGGTTAAGTTATGTTGCATTTGTTAATATTACGTTTGGGCAGGTTACGACAGGGTGGAGTTGTATTCTGTGCTATACAGTGCTATTCGGTGGGTTTCTACGCTCACACTGTCGTACTACACTCGGCTCGTCTTTGGGTAGGACAGAAATGGTGGTCACGGGACGTCAGCTTTACTTGGGCTACGCTTGGTTATGTTACGACTGGTTAGGGTAGGTGACGATAGCATTGACTTATGTGAGTTGGGTAAACTTCTGCGTTATTCTGTACTCTAATATGATACGCTTGGCTATGGGGAGGACAGCAGTAGCGGTCGGGTCACGTTAGGTTGAGTTGTGTTACGTTTGGTTATGTTACGATTGGCTAGGTTACGAGAGGATAGCATCAACTTTTGTACTATACACTGCTATTCGGTGGTTTCCTGCACCGTTCTGTGCCCTTATACGTTCAGCTTTGCTCTTGGATGTCCTGCGATAATGGTATCTTCACGTTACTTTCAATAATGCTACGTTTGGCTAGTTTAGGTTAGATCAAGTTAGGATGGTATATGTTCGACTTTTATGCTTTACAATGCAATGCGGCGAGCTTCAGCGCTCTCCTGTGCACTAGTATATTTTACTAGGCTCTGCGGAGGCCGGCAATAGTGGTCTCGGCACGTCAGATTGAGTTAGGTTACGTTTGGCTGGGTT
>NW_016931794.1:4980-5268 GCF_001483705.2 Eufriesea mexicana
TTCTGCGCTCTACTGCTCTCTAATGTTTTCTGCTTGGCTCCAGGATGGCCAGCAATAGTGGTATCGGCACGTTAGGTTGAGATATGTTACGTTTCGTTAGGGGTGGTTGGGAAGGCATGGTTAGGATTTCTTTGACTTTTGTGCTTTACACTGCCATTCAGTGAATTTCTGCACAATGCATTGCTATATTATACTCTGCCCGACTCTGGGGAGGAGAGCAATAGTGGTCGTGGCTCGTTATTTTGTGTTAGATTATGTTCGGTTTGATTAGGTTATGTTAAGTTTTGT
>NW_016931795.1:0-528 GCF_001483705.2 Eufriesea mexicana
ATGTTAAGGTAGGCTACGTTGACTTTTTTGCTTTCCACAGCTATTCGTTGGATTTCTGCTCTTCAGTGCGCGATAATATGCTTTGATTGTCTCCGCAGAGGCCAGCAACGTTGTTTTCGTCACGCTACGTTGAGATACACTTCGTCTGTGAAGGTTAGGTTAGGACAATTTCGGTAAGGATATGTTTGACTTTTCTGCTATACGCTGCTGTGCGGCGGATTTTTACGCTCTAGTGTGCTCTAGTATGGTCTGGTTGCCCCTGTGGCATCCAGTAGTAGTGGTCTCGGCACGTTAGATTGAGCTACGCTACGTTCGGTTGTGTTACGTGTGGATAGGTTTGGATATGACACCCTAGACCTTTATGCTATACACTGCTATCCTCGGATTTCTGCGCTCTCCAGTGTTCTACTATTTCCTGCTTGGATCTGGGGAGGCCAGCAATAGTAGCCATGAGCACATTAGTTAGGGGTAGGTTACTCTCGGTTTGGTTGGGTTATGTTAAGCTTGGACAGGTTTACCCAGACTTTC
>NW_016931796.1:0-257 GCF_001483705.2 Eufriesea mexicana
CACGATATTATTCGAAAATGTCAATAAAGTTGAATTTTCCAGCCAGATTCTATAGCATTGCAGAGGCTATAGCTCGCCAGTAGAATCTTTACTCCATACGCATGCAAGTATGTCAGCTCACCTCGATATTAGACGAAAATGTCAATAAAAATGAATTTTCCATTTAGATATTATAGAATTGCAATCGCCATAGTTGGCTAATAGAATCTTTCCTCCTTATTAATGCAAGAATGTCACCTCACCGCGATATTAGTCGA
>NW_016931797.1:0-5861 GCF_001483705.2 Eufriesea mexicana
TCATTCAGTTTATGGTTTGTTTCGAAGTTTTTTTTACTGTTTCCCAAAAGTTCCTTGCTTCCCTTATTCCTTCCATAGCTTTCTGCAGTTTCTCTATGTTTTCCTTTTTCTTGTTTTTTATTATATTCTTGTATCTATTTCTGTTCTATATATTTTCTGTTCAATATGTTTTGTCTTTGATCTTTCGTCCTGGTTCTTTCTGTATATTCGGTTTTGCATTTTGAATTCTTTCCTGCTTTTCCTACAATTTTTGTTCAACCATTCTTTATTTATTCTATCTGCTCCGCTAATAATATTTAGTGTTTGTTCCATATCTTTGTTTTTTGTAGCTTTTCTTATTCCTTCAATGCGTATTTCGTGAATTTCGTGCAAATTTTTATTATCTGCATTTAAGTCACTTTCGCATAAGTAATTTTCTAACCATTGTTGGTAAGCTTTTGCGTTTTCTTGGTTCCATTTGAGTTTTTGAGAGATGATCAGATGTTTTGATTTCCATTTGAGAGATGATCAGATCTTCCAATCACCTTGATCTCATAGTCGATTATCCTTTCTAGTAGCGTTACCTCAATCCATGCCAGATTTAAAGTACTGCATTTGTTTTTTCTTATATAAGTATTGATATCTTCGCTGTCTGGCCTACTTCTCCAATTTAGTACTACCGTGTCAATTACCTCCATCAGCTCACATATTAGTCTACTCCTCTTGGTGATGGTTGGATCCGAAGCATGTCTTTTATTTTCTAGGTCTGTGTTAAGTAACCATTACTCGTCTATCTGCTTGAGGTTTCCAATTTTTGTATTGAAGAAGTCTCCACCTCCAACTATGGTATTGCCTGTGATTGATATTGATGGTACTGATGCGTGATGCCTGTGATTCCTACTATGGTTTTGCTAAGATTTGTTCTAATATTTTTTTAATCGATGTTTTAATAAAAATTTTTATTTGTTCAATGGGCCACATTTTATTTCAAAGTATCTTCTAATTAGTGGTTATATTCAAAATGCACTAACTATCAATTTTCATTCAATTTCTACAACTGTAGTTTCACAAGTAGTTCAAGCACGCTCCGGTCACCAATGAAGACCATGAGAGGAGAAAACCGTGGCCGATCATATATAACCAACGTGGCAGTCAAAGTGTTAATCTGTTTACGTACCTATTTCTACTTCACCGTATTTGAATGACCAAATAAAAGTAAAAATAGCTTTATTTATTTTTTAAAATCAAGTGACATTAATAGTCAATGCAGCGCAAGTATTAATAAGTAAACCAAATAATTTTTAGATAAGCTTTGAGAGATATTTGTTCAATTTTCTTAATTGCTCGATAGTTTGAGCTTTATTTTGCGCCAGCAATGCCAAATCGTTCGGGTAGGCAAGGATGGAGACATTAATTCCATCTAATTTAACGCCCCACGTCGTCTCGGCAATTTGGTCGATTAATGAATCGATGACTAGATTAAGTTGACGAGGGGACAGCGGGTCACCCTGTTCGACGCCCCTTTTTACTGTTATGCGGACTGCACTCCCTTTATCTGTTCTGATCTCGGTATGACAGCCGTCGTACGTTTTTCTAATATAATTGGCTGCGGTTACCAGTATTCTTTTATTGGTGAGGCAGTCTTGGACGGCGTAGTGGGGGGTTCTGTGTCGAAAGTTTTCGAGATGTCATGTCGATGACCGTAACGATTCCACCTCCTCGTCGTTTCATTTCGGCAATAGCGGCACTTAGAATAGTTATGTTTTGCTTACATCCGTCTTCACTGGTGGAGCACTTCTGCCAAATATTCTGTGTTATCCTATTCCGTATCCTGCTGTCGAGCATCGCAAAGAACATTCTACCCAGGAGTGACCCGATGGTGATGGATCTCCAGTTTCTGACGTCTTTAACGTCTTTGCCCGGTTTCGGGATTAGTGTGGTTCAATTTGATTTCCAGTTTCCTGAGTAGATAGTATTCTCGTTCGTTATCGCAAGATATGATTTTTGTATCTTTCAGTTTCATTTCGCATCGCATTGCTGTATATAGATTTTTACTGTTTCATTTACTTCGTATTTACCTTTGATTAGATAGATTGCGGCGAAGTGTGTTTAATCATCTATAAATGATACAAAATATTTCATTCCATCTCTTGTATCTGCTTCAACGGGATCACAGACATCGGAATGTATAATTTCGTGTGGTCTTTCTGCCTTTAGTTTGTTTCGACCTAACGCAGACATCACAGGACTCTTTATTATTAATATAGTTGGGTAATAAATTTACAAAGATACAGTAATGCTTCAAAGTATACGCAAAGTCAAATCTCATACATTGGTTAACACAACTTAAATTATATTTAAAGCTATCGTATTATTGTATACAGTATAAAGCTAAATGAACAAATATTAATAAGTAATAAATATTTAATAAGTAATAAATATTTAATAAGTAATATATATTAATAAATTAATAAATTATAATTAATAAGTAATATTTTTATTATATTTCTTGTCTTTGAGAAATTCTTCTTACAAGGTATTAATGTGGGAAGACAGGACAGAACTAAATTCTGTAATTTTATGAAATTGGGAAACTTTTTTCTATTACTTTTCTGCTTGTTGCGATAGAGCTAGGTATCTATTAGCGTACGTATCATTCCATTAAATATTTCCATATTAATTTGCCGAATTTCAATTGTATAGCGGAATATTTAATAGCGATATTTTTGGCCCGGGTTTTCACTCGATCCGCAGAAAAAAGAAAAAACTGTCATATCTTTTGGGGATGATTTCACAATCGATGATAACGACGATAATAATAAAAATGATAATATAGTATGACAATGTTTAAAAAATACTCAGAGAATAGCACCTGTTCGACAAACTCTAAACCAACCTATTTGTCCATAATATGTTTCTCTCAACACGGAAAAGGATATGAGAAAAGTACATAGAAATGAGAGGACGGAATGGAAACCACCACCAATCTTCTATCAAAATGTAACTACCTGCACACTATTGAAAACAAACATCGAAACTGCAATTAGGATCTCCGCTGTCAAGAATACGGTCATAGGAAAGAATGCTGCATTAAGCCATATTATTGTGTGAAATGTGCTGGTGATTATCCAACGCAGGAGTAAAAAAATAAACACACACCATATACCTGTTTCCTTTGCAATGGTCCTTATCCAGCAAATTGTAAAGGCTGTTCCGTTTACAAGACGCTTCAAAAAGCGAGAGGGAATATCCCGTCTGAATGTCCAGGAAATAATGCGACAAATCCGATTCGGTCCCCTAGGTATCTGAGGAAAAATTTGAACTACAGAAGCAACTTATAGCAAACGCAGTAAATACATTCGGAGCAAGAAATGAAACCCGAAATTTCTGAATTTCTAAGTAAATTCAAAAAAATGTTCGTACAATTAATAATTCAAGATACCACGACAATAAATCTTTTCACTATTGTTAGAAACAATATTCTACCTCGAAATGCCTGGTGCGATCAGATCAGTACTTTGGAACGCCAAAGGATTGCCCCAACGCAAAAATGAAAAAGAACTGTTCTTAGACGTACGCATAATTGACATTTTGCTTGTCTCAAAGATCAACTTCACAAATGAAAATCACATTAATATTTTTAATACACGATTTATCATGCACAACCCAGTGGAAAAACACGTGGAGATAGTGCCATAATTATAAGGGAAAATATAGTGCGTAATGAAATGGCGAAATACGCAGAAACGCGTTTACGAGCGACTTCCATTAAAATCTGTCTAACAGTCCTCTAATGATAGACGTAGTGTACTGCCCATCTAAACATCAGAAAACTAAAGATCAGTTTAAAGAATGTTCAGATACCTTGAGTGATAAATTTATTATCGGAAGATATTTCACCACGAAAAGCTCTCGATGGGGTTCCAGAATAATTAATTCTAAGAGTAGTGAACTACAAAGGCTTTAGTTACCAATGGTTACCAAACTATTACCTCAGGAAGACTAATATACTGGCCCACTGATAAAACTGAACTTACGTCCTTGTCGTATTTATAACAAAATGTATCGGCTCCATAGAATACTCGCATACCGGATAATTACAATCCACTGTTTGACCACTCTCCTATTATTATAAAGTTTTCAACTGCAACACTTAACAACGGCAAGAAGCAATCGTTTTATAACAAATGTACGGATAGGAAATGAATTAAATTATATTTGAAAAAGCACTTAAATCTAGCTATCCCGTTGAAGGCATCCACGGATATAGAACATGCAGCGCAGGATATGACAGAACATCTGTAACGCGCAGCATATATTGCCACACCGTAAAAAGCACAAAAGTTTTATACTTTAAATACGTGAAAGAGCAAAAAGCGACCAAGTTTTATACTTTAAATACGTGAAAGAAAAAATTCTTGAGAAACATAAAGAGATAAGAGAAATAAGAATCTACTTACCAAATTCAGAAATGATAATGATAATAAACGGTAAGAACAAAATATCTGAAACTTCTTACCATGCTCGAAAACCAACTTCTCGGTCAAAGAGGAGTTTTTGTAAGAATCTTGCTCAGTTATTGTGGGCTCTTCGCCGGGCTTGGAGTAAACCGAACGTTTTGAAAGAACGTTAAAGTTCGCACTGTTGCACTGTTTCGAAAAAAGATCAACGTAATCATTGGGTCCGGCTATTGTGAAGTCGATCCTGATCTGATAACGTACTCTTCACGTACAGTCGTCTCATTCGTTATCTCGTCTCGTTGGATGAACTTTAGCATGCACGTTTGTACCTTGTAACATTCCAACTAGTCGTGAAGACTTTACGACCATAACAGAATGCCTGATTTCAACAACGCTGGTGTGTAATCCTATTAAGTACATCGCACCGCCAGAAATCAAAACCGAGATTAATCGAAATAATAAGGAAGTTCCAGGATACGATTGCATAACCGCCAAACTGCTTTTAAAGGGTTACCCCAAAATGCTATAATCGCAGTAGACCAAATATGTAATGCAGTTACTGGATTGAAGTATTTTCCGGTCCAATGAAAATTTGCAGAAATTATAGTAATATCTAGATCCGTAGAATCATCACAAGGAGCTGCTTCTTATCGGCCTACATCCTCACTGCTGATTCCTTCAAAATTGCTAGAAAAAGGAATTTGGAAGAGGCTATTATCAATCATAAATCACAAAGATATCATTCTTGCGCACCAATTTTGTTCCAAACCGAAACATGGAACAGCATGGGAACAATTGCGTGGCGTAGTCGATGCCCTGGAAATATTTTTGAAGAATAAAAGGTTTCAACTCTGCAACTTTTATGGATGTTGACCAGGAACTCGACCAAGTATGTCACTCGTGACTACTCTTCAAACTGAATGTTAATTTACCACATCGTTTCTACAAGTTTCCCGAGTCATACTTCTCGGAATGTCATTGCAATGTTAAGTACAATGGAAGCTACACAAGTATCAAAAAGGCCTGGCTGGTTGGTGCACCTCATGGCGTCGTTTTAATTAAACAGCCGATCTTCCATAGACTGAAGCGGAACAACATTTGCGGATAACACAGCAGCTGTGACAGTACACGAAGATTCAAGTACGGTTGTAAAATACTTACAAACAAATGGAAATTAAAGATT
Source organism: Eufriesea mexicana (assembly GCF_001483705.2). Classification (NCBI taxonomy): domain Eukaryota; kingdom Metazoa; phylum Arthropoda; class Insecta; order Hymenoptera; family Apidae; genus Eufriesea; species Eufriesea mexicana. The sequence goes on from NW_016931797.1 coordinate 5,623, forward strand.
AATGCAAGTAAATTGACACAGCATTTATATATCGTCGTGTACCGGAAATTCCAATTTCAATGATGACACAACTATTCCTATAGCCGATAAAGCAAAATATTTGGTAATGCACTTGCACAGAAGACTTACCTGAATGACAGTTTGGCAGCTGAACGGGCAGAATTAGATTTAAAGTAACGCAGATGGTATTGGCTTATTGACTACTGATTAGCTTTATCTTTCTCCAATGGTCTGTTAAT
>NW_016931798.1:0-3155 GCF_001483705.2 Eufriesea mexicana
CAAACTAATGTGCCGGGACCACAATTCCTGGCCTCCTCAGAGTCGAGCGGAGCAGTTCAGCGTGGAGCATAGAAACACGTCGAACAGCAGTGTGTAGCACAAGGGTCGCAGCTATAATGTCCTAACATGTCCAAACGTGTTATAACCGGACGCAACCAAACATAACCCTGAGCACCGGGACCGTCATTACTGGATTTCCGAGAGCCAAGTAGGATAAACTAGAGCACAGCAGTGCGCAGATAGCATCCAAAAAGCAGCGAATAGCACAAATGTCAAAGATATCCTAACCCAACCTGACCTAGCCTAGCCTAAGCAAACGTAGACTAACTAAGCCTAACGAGCCGAGATCACTATTGCTGGTTTCACCAGTGCCAAGCAGAACATACCAGAGCTCAGTAGGGCGCAGAAATCCACCGAATAGCAGCGTACTCCACGAAAGTCAAAGCTATAGGATCTTAACCCAAACTAAGGTAACCTAAGCAAACGTAGCCTATACCAACTTAACGTGACGAGGCCACTTTTTCTGGCCTCCACAAGGTGGAGAAGAGTATACTAGAGCAATGCAGCCAGCTGTGTATAGCACAAATGTCGAAACTACCATATCCCAACCTAACGAAACGTATCGTAGCCGAAGGCACATGTCTAAGCATAACGTGACGAGACCACGATTCCTGCCCTCCCCAGACACGACCAGCACGTATTAGAGTAGAGTAGGTCGCAGATGTCCATGTAATCGCATTGTATAACTCAAATTCGAAGCTACAATGTCGTAACATAACCAAGCTTAACGTATCCATGCGTAGCATAAAAAGCCTAACATGCCGAGACCACTACAGCAGCCGTCCACAGAGCCAAGCAAAATATACTAGAGCACAGTAGAGCGCAGAGGTCAGCCGCACTGCAGTTTACAGACAAGCGTCAAAGGTACCCTAACCGAACCTTGCCAAACATATCATTCCGCGATGTAACGCTCCGAAAGCAACATTGCTGGCCTCCCAGAGACAGGCAATATATACTAGTGCACAGTATGGCGCAGAGATACTCCAAGTGGCAGCGTATAGCACAAAAGTAAAAGCTATCCCGTCCTAACCTAGCCAAACATAACGTAATCAAGCATAACATAACACAACCTAACTCGCAGAGAACACTATTGCTGGCCTCTCCGGTTCCAAGCAGAATATGGCAGTGCGCAGTAGATAGCAGTAATCCACCGAATAACAGTTTGTAGCACGAAAGCCAAGGCCCTCCTCTTCGGATTTAGCCTAACCTAACTGAACCCAACGAAACCTAACTCAAAGAAACATGACGCGACCACTATTGTTGTTCACTACATAGTCGAGCAGGGCATAGTAGAGCAAAGTACAGCGCAGACATCCGTTGCATTGCAGTATATAGCACAAAAGTCAGACATATCCGTACATTACCAGACATAACCTAACATAACCCATCGTAGCATAACTCAACCTAACGTGCCGGGACCACTACTGCTATCCTACCGAGGGACAAGCAGAATGTGACTTAGGACAGGGGAGCACATAAATCCACTGAAAAATAGTGTATGGCACGAAAGTCAAAGCTATCCTGACCGAACAAGGCTCACCTAACCCAACCAAATGTAACATGACACAATCCAACGAGGCCACTGTTTCTGGCATCCCCAAGGCCAGGTAGAAAATAGCAGAGCAAAGTAGAACGCAGAAATCAACCGAAAAACACCGTACAGTACGACAGTCGAAGCTACCCTTACCAAGCCTAACTTAACGTAACCGAGCCGAACGTAACCTATCGCAACCTAACGTGCCGAGACCACAATTGCATGCCCCCCAGAGCAAAGCAGAGCATATTAGAGAAATCCAGGGAGCATAGATCCACCGAAAAGCAGTGCACAGCTCAAAAGTCAAAGCTCTCCTAGTCTAACATAAACAATCGTAACATAACCAAACGAAACATGACACAACCTATCGTGCCAAGAACACTACTGCCGGCCTTCCCAGAGCCGAGAAGAACATATTAGAGTAGACCAGAGCGCAGAAATCCACACAATCGCAGTATTCAAAAGGAAATTCAAAGCTATCAAAACCTAACCCAAACCACCTTAACTCAACCAAACGCGAAATATCTGAGCATATGGTGCCGCGGCCGCTATTGCCGGACAGTCGAGGGCCCTGCAGGATATTTTAGAGCGCAGTGTAGCGCAGAAATCCGCCGAAAAACAATGTATAGCACGAAAGAAAAGTCTATCCTAACCGAAATAAGCCCAGCGTAACCGAACAGAACGTAACATAGCACAACCTAACGTTCCGAGGCAACTGCTGCTGACCTCCTCAAGGCCAAGCAGAATATTGTAGAGAACAGTATGGCGCAGAACTCCGCCGAATGACGGTGTAGAGTACTCACGTCAAAGCTGCCCTAACCGAACATAACATAACCTCAACTAACCAAACGTGACAGAACACATCTTACCGTGCCGAGACAACTATTGCTGGGGTCCCAGGGGCACAGCAGAAAATATTTAATCACAATGCGGCGGAGAAATGCATCGAAAAGCAGCGTTAATGAAGAAGTCAATGCTACACTGTCCTAACTTAATAAATCGTCACATAGCTAAACTTAACATAACTCAAAGTGAAGTGCAGCGACCACTATTGCTGGCACACCCAGGGCAATTCAGCAAACATTAGAGCACGGTAGAGAGCAGAAATCCGCCGGATAAGAGGGCATGGCTCGCTATTCGGAGCTATCCTGACAGAAATATACTTAACTTATCCTCGAAAACGTAACCCAGTAGTTATCGCGGCACGTTACGTTTGGTTATGTCACGTTAGGCTAAATCTGGTCAGGGTGCTCCTGCCTTTTGTGCTATGCCCTGCAGAGCGGTCGATTTCTGTGCTTTTCTCTGCTCTAGCATATTCTTCTTGGCTCTGCGGAGGCCAGGAATAATGGTCCCGGCACTTCAGTTAGTTTTAAGCTACGTTTGGCTATGATACGGTTGGTTAGGCGAGGAGAGGGTGGCCCTGACTTTTGTGTTATACACTGCAGCAAAACTGATTTATGTGATCTACTGTGCTTTAGTATGTTATGCTTCGGACTGAGGAGGCCACTAATAGCAACCTCGCCACGTTAAGTTGAGATAGTCTACGTTTGGTTAGGTTACA
>NW_016931799.1:0-307 GCF_001483705.2 Eufriesea mexicana
GGTGACCTAACTTTCTTCCATATGTAAGGAGGGAAGATTCTACTGGCGAGATATGGCCATTGTATTGCTACAGAATCTGGCTGGAAAATGTAATTTTATTGACATTTTCGACTAATATCGTCATGATCTGACTTTCTTGCATAAATAAGGAGGAAAGATTCTATTGGCCATCTAGGGCCATTGCCATTCTATAGTATCGGGATGGAAAATTCAATTTTTTTGACATTTTCGACTAATATCGAGATGAGCTGACATCCATGCATAAATAAGGAGGAAAGATTCTATTGGCACGCTGTACCCATTGCAG
>NW_016931800.1:0-657 GCF_001483705.2 Eufriesea mexicana
CGGTAGTCTTGTACAGTACAAACGTCTAGACTTCGCTTTCCTAACCTCACCATACGTAATACGACCAAACGTAGCATAACTCAACCTTACATGCCGGGACCACTATTACTGGCGTCCCCTCATCCGAGTAGAATGTACTACAGCACAGCAGAGCGCAGAAGTCCAACCCATTGCAGTGCATATCACAAGGGTCAGAAATGCACTGACCTAACATGGCCTTTCCTAACCTACCCAAACGTGGTGTAACTAAGCATGTGATGACGAGACCAACATTTCTGGCCTCCCAAGAGACAAGCAGAGCATATTAGTGCACGTTATATCGCAGATATACAACGCATTGCAGGGAATAGCACAAAAGCCGTTGACATTCTAAACTAACCAAACGCAGCATAGCTCTACATGACGTGCCGCGACCACTGCTCCGGACTTCCACAGAGCCAAGCAGAATGCAGTGGAGCGCAGAAGATCAAGGAATCTTAAGGAATAGCAGTGTAAAGCACGAAGGTCGAAGCAGCTCCTCCTAACCCAGCCAAACATAACATATCCAAACGTAACCTAACTCAATCAAACATGTCCAGAATGATATTGCTGACATCCACAGAGAAAATTAGGGTATACTAGATCACAGTAGTTCACAGTAATCCTCCGCATTGCAGT
>NW_016931801.1:0-1530 GCF_001483705.2 Eufriesea mexicana
ATAAGGCGGAAAGATCCTATTGGTTTGCTATAGCCATTGCATTGCATTCGGACATACCCGAAAGGCTCCATTTCAATGAAATCTCCGAGTAACATCGTTGTGAGCAAGGTTTCCTGCATATACAAGCCGTATCAATATACTGGTTTGTTATAGCCGCTGCAATGCAATAGAGTCTGAGTGATAAGTTCAATTTTATTGACTTTTTCGACTAATATCGCGGTCAGCAAACTTACTGCATAAACAAGGAGAAAAGATACTACTGGTTTGCTATAGCCATTGAATTGCAATTGTATCTGACTGTTAAGTTCAATTTTATTGACATTTTCGGCTTCAATCGCAGTGAGCACACTTTTCTATGTAAATAAGGAGAGAGGATACCATTGGTTTGGCATAGGCATTGCATTGCAATATAATCTGACAGCAATGTTCAATTTTATTGATATTTTCAATTAATATCGTGGTGAGCAGACTTTTCTGCGTGAATAGGGAGAGGGGAGGAAAGATTCCATTTGTTTGCTGTAGCCATTGCACTACAGATGAATATAAACGAAAAGTCAATTTTATTGACATTAACGTGTAATATTGTGGTGAGCAAACCATTCTGCGGAAATAAGGAGGAAAGATTCAACTGGATCGCTACAGCCAGTGCATTACAATAGTAACTGACCGTAAAGTTCGATTTTATCTTCATTTTCGGCTAATATCATGATGAGCAATATTTTCTGTATAAATGAGGAGGAAAAATACTATAGGTTTATTATTGCCATGTCAGTGCAACAGAGTCTGGCTGAAAAGTTCAATTTTATTGACATTTTCGACTAATATCGTAGGCAGCAAACTTAATGCATAAATAAGGAGGAAACATACTATTGGTTTGCTATAGCCATTGAATTGCAGTAGTATCTGACCGTTAAGTTCAATTTTATTGACGTTTTCGGCATCTATCTCAGTGAGCACACTTTTCTGCGTAAATAATTTGAAAGCATACCACTGGTTTGCCATAGGCATTGCATTGCAATTTGATCTGACGGTAATGTTCAATTTTATTGATATTTTCGATTAATGTCGTGGTGAGCATACTTTTCTGCGTAAATAGGGAGGAAAGATTCTATTGGTTTGCTGTAACGATTGCATTGCAGTAGAATCCGAGTGAAAAGTTCAATTCTAATGACATTTTCGACTTATATCGTGGAGACCATGCTTTTTTGCATAAATTAGGAGGAAAGATCCTATTGGTTTGCTATAGCCTACGAATTGCAGTAGCATCTGACCGCTAAATTTAATTTTATTGACATTTTCGGCCTTTATCGTAGTGAGCACACTTTTCTGTGTTAATAAGGAGAAAGGATACCATTGGTTTGCCATAGTCATTGCATTGCAATATAATCTGACGATAATGTACAATTTTATAAATATTTTCGATTAATATCGTGGTGAGCAGACTTCTCTGCGTAAATAGGGAGGAAAGATTCTATTGGGTTGCTATAGCCATTGCATTGCAATAGAATATGAATGAAAAGTTCAATTTTC
>NW_016931802.1:0-717 GCF_001483705.2 Eufriesea mexicana
AGCGGCGTGCTGACTTTCTTGCATAAATAAGCTGGAAAGATTCTATTGGCGTGCTATAGCCATGGCTATGCTATAGAATCAGGTTGCAAAGTTCAATTTTATTGCGAATTTCGACTAATATCGTGGTGAGCTAACTTTCTTGCATAAATAATGAGGAAAGATTCTATTGGGGTGCTATGGATGTCATTTTCGGCAAATATCGTGGTGAGCTAACTTTCTTGCATAAATAATGAGGAAAGATTCTATTGGGGTGCTATGGCCATTGCAAAGCTGTAGAATCTGGCCCGAAAATCCAAATTTATTGACATTTTCTACTAATATCGTGGTGAGCTAACTTTATTGCATAAGCAAGGAGGAAAGATTCTATTGCCGTGATATAGTCATAGCAATGCTATAGAATCAGGCTGGAAAATTCAATTTTATTGTCATTTTCGACTAATAACATGGTAAGCTAACTTTCTTGCATAAATAAGGAGGAAAGATACTATTGGCGTGCTATTGCAATTGCAATGCCATAGAATCTGGCAGGAAAACTCAATTTTATTGACATTTTCTGCTAATATCGAGGTGAGCTATCTTTCGTCTATAAATATTATTGTCATTTTCGACTAATGTCGTCATGAGCTAGCTTTCTTGCATAAATACGGAGGAAAGACTCTATTGGCGTGCCCTGGGCATTGCAATGCTATAGAATCTGGCTGGAAAATGCAATTTTAT
>NW_016931803.1:0-828 GCF_001483705.2 Eufriesea mexicana
TACATCCATCAATCCACATAGCCATACATACATACCTCCACACATCTAAACATACATCCATACATCCATACATCCATACATCCATACGTCCATACATCCATACATGCATGCATATATTCATCCTTACATCCATACATTCATACATCCATACATCCATCCATGCATAAATTCATACATGCATACATCCATACTTCCATCCATCCATACATCCATCCGTCCATCCATCCATGCATCCATACACACATCAACACACGTATCAGTACATACACGCACACATTCATCCATACATACATCCATACGTACATTCTTACATACATCCATACACACCACCATGCTTACATCCTTACATACATCCATACAAACATCTATACATACATCCGTTCTTCCGTCCATCCATCCATCCATCCATCCATCCACACATCCTTAGATCCATGCATCCGTACATCCATACATGCGTACATTCGTGCATCCATACAAGCATACATCCATAGTTACATAACTCAAACGCATCCATACATTCAAACACCCATACATACATACATACACCGAACCATACATTCATCCATCCATACATCAAGCCTCCAATCCATCCATCTATCCATCCATACATCAATGCAACAATCCATCCATCCATCCATCCATACGTCCGTACATACATCAATACATACATCCAGACATACACCTATACATTCGTCCATACAGACATCCATACAGTTCCATACATCAATACATACATATATGCATACATACATTCAAACATCCATAGATACATCCATCCATACATCCATCCATCCATACACCCATACATCCATACATCCATACATCCAT
>NW_016931804.1:0-2281 GCF_001483705.2 Eufriesea mexicana
GTACTCTGAGGTCCTATGCATTTCTGCGCTCTACCCGCCTCCAGTAAGTTCCGCTTGGCACTGGTGATGGCGGCAACAGTAGTATCGGCCATTAAGTTTAGTCAGGTTACGATTTGTTATGTTAAGTTTGGTTAGGTTAGGATAGGACAGCTGTGACTTTGCGCTACGCATTTCAGTGGGGCGGACTTATGCGCTGTAGTGTGCTCTAGATTGTTCTGCTTGCCCCTTTGGAGGTCAGCAATAGTGGACTCTGCACGTTAGGCTGTGCTATGATGCGTTTGTCTAGGTTAGGCTTGCTGGTGTTAGGTAAGGATAGCTTTGACTTTCCTGGTATACACTGCCTCCCTGTTTGCTCCTGCGCTCTAGTCTCCACTAATATGATCTCCTTGGCGAAGGGGATGGCAGCAATGGTGGCCTAGGCACGTTAGGCTTGATTGGGTAACATACGGTTATGTTACGTTTGGCCTGGTTAGGACAGGATATGTTTGACATTTTTGCTATACACTGCTTTTCGGTGGATTTCTGCGCTCTATATTGTTCTACTATACACTGATCGTCCCAGAGGTGCGAGCAATATTTGTCTTGGCCCATTAGGTTCAGTCATGTTACGTTTGGCAAGGCTAGGTTACATTATCATTGGTTAGGATAGCTTCGACTTTCGTACTGTACACTGTTATTCGGTGGATTTCAGCGATATACTCTTCTCTAATATGTTCAGCTTATCTCTGGGAAGGTCAGTAATAGTGGTCTCGGCACGTTACGTTTAGTTAGGTTAGGTTAGGTTTGGTTAGGTCACAGTGTCTATGACTTCTGTGCTTTACTCTGCAATGCAGCAGATTTCTGGGGTCTTCTGTACTCTAGTATATTCTGCTGGGCTCTGTGGCGGTCAGCAACAGCGGTATAGGCACGCAAGACTGAGTTAGGTTACGTTTGGATATGTTACGTTTATTCGGTGGATCCCTGGGATCCACATTTCTGTACTAACCTCTGCTCGACTCTTGGGAGGCTAGCTATGGTGGTCCCGGCAAGTTGGGTTCATTTAGGTTACGTTTTGTTAGGCTAGGTTAGGTTGAGTATGATTAGGATAACTTTGACTTTTGTGCTATACACTGCTATTCGGTGGACTTCAGCGCCGTACTGTGCTCTGGTATGATCCGCCTGGCTCTGGGGAGGACAGCATGTAGAGGTCTCGGCACTTTATGTTGTGTTTTTTACGTTCGGATATGTTAGGTTAATTTGGCTTAGGCTAGGGAGGTTTTGACTTTTGTGCTATACACTGTTTTTCGATGGATTTCTACGCTCTGCATTGCTCTATCATTCTCTGCTTGTCCCTGTGGACGTCAGCAATAGTGGTCATGGCATGTCGCGTTCGGTAAGCTTTTGCTTCATTTGGCCAGGGTATCTTTGACTTTTGCGATGTAGACAGCAATGCGGTGGGTTTCTGCCCTCCACTGTGCTCTAGTATATTCTGCTTGGTTCTGCGGAGGCCAGCAATTGTTGTTACGGCCTGCCAGGTTGAGTTATGTGAAGTTCGGTTTTGTAACATTAGGCTTCGTTAGGAGAGGATAGCTTCGACTTATGTTCTATGAACAGACAATCGGTGGATTTACGCGTTCCTCTGTGCACTGGTATATTCTGCTTGCACCTGGAGAAGCCAGTGACGGTGGTCCCGACACGTCAGTTTGGGAGATGCTACGAACGGTTAGGTCAGGATAACCTTTGATAAGTGAGGGTAGCTTCGACTTTTCTGCAATACACTTCGCTCCTATGGATTACTGCGCACTACTCTACCATACTATGCTCTGCTTGGAACTGTGGACGCAGATACGTTATGCTAGATTTAGTTAGGCTTGGACGGGGTATCGTCGAACTTTGTGCTATAGACTGCTATTCGATGGATTGCTGCCCTCTACATTTCTCTGTTATACTCTGCTCGACTCTGGGGATCCCAGCGGTAGTGGTAGTGGCACGATAGGTTGTGTCACATTACGTATGTTTGGGGAATGCCAGATTATATTTGGTTAGGATGGCTATGACTTTTCTGCTATACACTGCTATTCTGTGCATTTCAGCGCTCTATCGTGCCCTAATGTGTTTCGCTTATCGACTTTTGTGCTTTAGGCTGCTGCTCGGTGGATTTCTGTCGTCTACTGTGCTCTAGTATGCTCTGCCTGGCTCAGTCGCGGCCGGCAATTGTGTTCTCAGCAAGTTAGGTTGCGTTAGGTTACGTTTGGCTTGGTTAGGTTTGGCTAGGTTTGGATTGGGCAGCTTTGACTTTTGT
>NW_016931805.1:0-229 GCF_001483705.2 Eufriesea mexicana
CATCCAGATACTACAGAATTGCAATGGCCATGGCTGGCCAATAGAATCATTCCTCCTTATTTAGGCAGGAAAGTCGCCTCACCACGATATTAGTCGAAAATGTCAATAGAATTGGATTTTCCAGCCAGATTCTTTAGCACTGCAATGGCTACAGCGTGCCAACAGAATCTTTCCTCCTTATGTATGCATGGACGTCAGCTCACCACGAGATTCGACGATAATATCAATA
>NW_016931806.1:0-1763 GCF_001483705.2 Eufriesea mexicana
TATCTTCCTTGCATACGTTAGGTGGAAAAATTCTTTTGGAGTGCTGCAGCCACCGCAATGCAGGTGTATCTGTCCGGAAAATTCAATTTTATTGACACTTTTGACAAATATGGTGGTGAGCTAACTTTCTTGCATAAACAAGGAGAAAGGATCCTATTGGCGTGCTATTGCCATTGCAATGCTATAGAATCTGGATGGAAAATTCAATTTTATTGACATTTTCGAATAATATCGTGGTGAGCTAGCTTTTTTGCATAAACAAGGAGGAAAGAGTATATTGGCAAGCTATAACCATTGCAATGCTATAGAATCTGGCCGGAAAATTCAATTTTATTGACATTTTCGAATAATATTAAATAATATTGTGGTGCGCTACCTTTCTTGCATAAATAAGGAGGAAATTTCCTTTTTGCGTGCTATAGCCATTGCAATGATATAGAATGTGGTTGGAAAATTCAGTTTTATTGACATTATCGACTAATATCGTAGTGAGGTAGCTTCCTTGCATAATTATGCAGGAAAGATCCTTTTGGCGAACTATAGCCATTTCAATGCTGTAGAATCCGGATGGAAAATTCAATTTTAATGACATTTTCGTCTAATATCGTGGTGCGCTACCTTTCTTGCACAAATAAGGAGGAAAGATACATTTGGCGTGCTATAGCCATTGCAATGATATAGAATGTGGTTGGAAAATACAATTTTATTGACATTTTCGACTAATATCGTAGTGAGCTAACTTTCTTCCATAAATCAGGAGGAAAGATCCAGTTGGCATGCTATAGGCATAGCAATGCTATAGAATCTTGCTGGAAAATTCAATTTTATTGACATTTTCGACTAATATCGTCCTCAGCCAACTTCCGTGCATAAATAAGGAGGAAAGATTCTATTGGCGTGCTATAGGCACTGCAATGCGATCGAATCGTCCTGGAAAATTTAATTTTATTGTCATTCTCTACTGATATCGTGGTGAGCTAACTTCCTTCCCTAAGTAAGGTGGATAGATCCTTCTGGAGTGCTATAGCCATTGCATTGCAGTGGAATCTGGCTGGAAAAATCAATTTTATTGACATTTTTGACAAATATCGTGGAGAGCTAACTATCTTGCATAAATAAGGAGGAAAGACACTATTGGCGTGCTATAGACATTGCAATGATATAGAATGTTGTCGGAAAATTCAATTTTATTGACAGTATCGACTAATATCGGTGCGCGCTACCATTCTTGCGTAAATAAAGAGTTTTGATTCTATTGGCGTGCTATAGACATTGCAATGATATAGAATGTTGTCGGAAAATTCAATTTTATTGACATTTTCGACTGATATCGTGCTGAGCCAACTTCCGTGCATAAATAAGTAGGAAAGATTCTATTGGCGTGCTATAGGCACTGGAATGCAATCGAAACGTCCTGGAAAATTTAATTTTATTGTCATTCTCTACTAATAACGTGGTGAGCTAACTACCTTCCCTAAGTAAAGTGGATTGATGCTTCTGGTGTGCTATAGCCATTGCAATGCAGTGAAATCTGGCTGGAAAAATTAATTTTATTGACATTTTTGACAAATATCGTGGAGAGCTAACTATCTTGCATAAATAAGGAGGAAAGATACTATTGGCGTGTTATACCCGCCGAAATGCTGTAGAATCCGGCTGGAAAATTCTATTTTATTGACATTTTCGATTAATATCGTGGGGAGCTAGCTTCCTTGCATAAATAAGGAGGAAAGATTCTATTGGCGTGCTATAGGCATTGCAAT
>NW_016931807.1:0-233 GCF_001483705.2 Eufriesea mexicana
GGAGAATAGATCGCCCAACGCCTTCAAACCGATGGCAAGTACTGCCATCTACTTGCCAGACAATAGGCCCTTTCAAAATCTCTAAACTGTTATAGCTTGGTGAATAGATAGCATAACGCCTTCAATCCAATGGCTAGAACAGCCATCTACTTGCCAGAGAATAGGTCTATTCAAAATCTATAACACGCTATAGCTTGGTGAATAGATCGCCTAACGCCTTCAATCCAATGGCA
>NW_016931807.1:401-623 GCF_001483705.2 Eufriesea mexicana
AACGCCTTCAATCCAATGGCAAGTACAGACTTCTACTTGACAGAAAATACGTCTAGTCAAAGTCTATAACCTGTTGTAGTTCGGTGAGTAGAACGAATAACGCCTCCAATCCAATCGCAAGTACATCCATCTACATGTCAGAGAATAGGTCTATCCAATATCTATAATCTGCTATAGCTCGGTAAATAGATCGCCTACCGCCTTCAATCCAATGGCAAGTAC
>NW_016931808.1:0-627 GCF_001483705.2 Eufriesea mexicana
TTACCCTTTCCAAACGTAACCGAACGTAACACTACCAAACGCAACCCAGCTCAGCCTAACGTACGGCCGCCATTATTGCTGGCCACCGCAGAGACAAGCAGCACATGATAGGGCAATGTAGGTTGCAGAAATCCATATGAACGCAATGTACAGAAGAAAAGTCAACGATATCCAAGGCTAACCCAAGCCATGATAACCTATCCTATCGTAGCCAAACACAAAGTAACGTGCCCGGACCATTGCCGCTGGCCCCCAGGGTCTTGCTGATTAGGCAAGAGCAATTTTGAGCTCAGGAATCCTCCGAATATCTGTCTATAGCACGAAAGTCGAAGCTAACATAGTCACCCCTAACCAGGCCTAACCTAACCAAACGTAGCCTAAATAAACCGAACATGCCGAGACCTGTATTTCTGGCCTCTCCAGTGCCATACAGAGCATATTAGAACACAGTATAGCGCAGACGTGCAAGGAATAGCAATATATAGCACAAAAGTCAATGTTACCCCCTCCTGCGCTAACCAAACGTGACATAACCAAACGTAGCCTAAATCAAGCTATCGTGCCGGGAGCTCTATCGCTGGCCTCCCCAGTGTCGAGCAGAATATAGTAGAGTAGTACAGAGCGCAG
>NW_016931808.1:3914-5058 GCF_001483705.2 Eufriesea mexicana
CCAGCCGCACCTAACCGACCTGCACCACTATTGCTGACCTGCCCAGATCCAGGCAGAATATACTAGAGCACAGTGGGCTACATATGTCCGCGGCGTTACAGTGTAAAGCGCAAAAGTCGAAGATATCCCAACCTAACCTGACATATCCTAACCCAACCAAATGCAGCCTAACGCAACATAACGAGCCAAGATCACTATTGCTGGTGTCCCCAGAGACCAGCGGAATATGATGGGACAGAGCAGAGCGCAGCAGTCCACAGAGAATCTGTGTTGAGCGCAAAGGTCAATGCTATCCTAACCTAATAGAGCCTAACCCAACCTAGCCGAGCGTAGCGCAACTCAGCAAAACGTGCCGATACCACTATTGCTGTCTTTCGCTGATCCACGCTGACATTATTTGAACACCGTAGAGTAAAGAAACCCGCCGAATGTATGTATACAGCGCAAAAGTCAAAGCTATCCTCGCCAAACCACGCAAATCGTAACATACCGAAACGTAAACTAACTCAAACTAACGTGCAGCGTGCGCTATTGCTGGCCGCGCGAGAGCTAGGCACAGCATAGCAGAGCAATGTAGAACGCAGAAATCGCCCGAATAGTAGTGAATGGCAAAAGGTAGGAGGGACCAAAGCCTAATCTGGCATAACCTAGCCTAGTCAAGTGTAACCAATCGAAACCTACGTGCGTAGTCCCCAATTGCTGGCCTCCCAACCGCCAAGCAGTGCGTACTAGAGGAGAGTAACCCGCAGAGTTCCATAGAGCGGCCGTGCATTGCTAGAAATTCCAAGATATACTTACCTAAACCAAACAAACCTAACCTAACCGAATATAGGCTAACAAATCCTAGCGCGCCGCGGCCACTGTATTAAGGATTCCCAGAACAAAGCAGGGAATATTAGATCGCAGTAGAGCGCAGGAGTCCACTGAATGGCAGTGTATAGCACGAAAGACAAAGCTATCCTGTCCTAGCCTTAACAAATCTAACTTAACCAAACGTAATATATCTCAACCTATCGTGCCGCGAACACCATTGCTGGCGACCCCAGCGCCAAGCAGAGTATATTTCAGCACAGTGCAGCGCAGAAATCCACCGAACATCCGTATATTGCAAAAAGAGAATGCTATCCTATCCTTACCATGCCAA
>NW_016931809.1:0-763 GCF_001483705.2 Eufriesea mexicana
GGCAAGTAGATGGCTGTACTTACCATTGGTTTGAAGGCGTTGTGCGATCTATTCGTCATTCCATAAAAGGTTATAGATTTTGAATTGTCCTTTTCTCTGGAAATTAGATGGCTGTGCTTGCCATTGGATTGAACGCGTTAGGCGATCTATTCACCAAGCTATAACAGGTTATAGATTATGAATAGGCCTATTCTGTGGCAAGAGTTGTAATTGCCATTGGATTGAAGGTGTTAGGCGATCTATTCACCAAGCGATAACTGGTTATTGATTTTGAATAGACCAATTCTCTGGCAAGTTGATGGGTGTACTTGCCATTGGTTTGAAGGCGTTGGGCGATGTATTCAACAAGCTATGACAGATTATAGATTTTGAATAGACCTATTACCAGGAAAGTAGGTGGCAGTACTTGAGATTGGATTGACGGCGTTAGGCGATCTATTCACCAATCTATAACAGATTATAGATTTTGAATAATCTTATTCCCTGGCAAGTGTCTGGGTGTACTTGCCATTGGTTGAAGACGTTAGGCGATCTATTCACCAAGCTATAACGGGTCATAGATTTTGAATAGAAATATTCTCTGGCAAGTAGATGGCTGTACTTGCCATTGGACTGAAGGCGTTAGGCGATCTATTCACCAAGCTATAACAGGTTATAGGTTTTGAATAGACCTATTCTCTGGCAAGATGATGGCTGTACATGCCATTGGTTTGAAGGCGTTGGGCGATGTATTCACCAAGCTATAACAGATTATAGATTTTGA
>NW_016931810.1:0-1370 GCF_001483705.2 Eufriesea mexicana
GGTCAGGATATGTTAGACTTTTGTGCTTTACGCTGCAATATAGTGGATTTCTGCGCTCTGCTGTGCTCTAGCGTCTTCTGCTTGGCTCAGGGGAGGGCAGCGGCAGTGGCCTCGGCACGTTAGGTTGAAATATGCTAAGTTCGGGTATGTTACGTTTGGTGGTGCTAGGATATGTTAGCTCAGACTTTTGCGCTATACAATGCCATCCACGGATTTCTGCGTTCTGCTGTCTCTTAACATTTTCTGCTTGCCTCTGGGTAGGCCAGCAATAGTGGTCTCGGCACACTAGGTTGTGTTAAGTTACGTTTGGTCATGTTGGGTTAGGTCAGGTTGGTATGGGCCATCTTCGACATTTGTGCAATTCACTGCAATACGGAGGGTTTCTGCTCACTACTGTGATGTAGTACTTTCTACTTGCCTCTGTGGAGGCCAGCAATAGTGGTCTCGTCGTGTTAGGTTGTGTTAGGATACGTATGGTTCGTTAACGTTAGGTTATGTTTGTTTAGGGTAGTTACGACTTTCGTACTATGCACTGGTATTCGTTGGATTTCTGTGATCTACTGTGCACTGCTACATTCTGCTTTGATCAAGGGAGGCCGGGGCGCTGGTTGCGGCACGCAATGTTGAGCTATGCTACGTTCGGTTAGGTTGAATTAGGTCAGGTTATGTTAGGATATCTTCATCTTAGGCGCTATACACTGCTATTCGCTGTATTTCTAAGATCTACGTTGCTCTATTATACTCTGCCCGACACTTTGGATGCGAGCAATGGTGGCCGTGGATCAGGCTTTGTCAAGTTACGCTTGGTTTGTAAGGTTAGTTTAAGTTTGCTCAGGATACGTTTGACTTTCGTACTACACACGGCTATCAAGTGGATTTCTGTGATTTCCGGTGCTCTACTACATTATGCTTGGCTCTGCGAAGGACAGGAGCTGTGGTCGCGGCACGCGACTTTTAGCTATGCCACGTTATGTTAGTTTGGGTTAAGACAGGTTAGGTTACGATATCTACGGCTTTTGTGCTATTCACTGCAATGCGGTTAATTTCTGCGAACTACTGTGCTCTAGCACATTCTGTTTGTCTCTGTGTAGGCCAGCATTAGTGGACTCGCCTTGTTCGATTGGGCTATGCTTTGTTTGTGTATGTCACGTTTGGCTATGTTAGGATATGCTACATTGTCTTTCGTGCTTTACACTGATTTCGTCCGATTTTGTGATATTCTGTGTTCTGCTGCAATCTGCTTTACCCTGGGGAGGTCTGGAGCAATGGTCGCTGCACGTCATTTTGGGTTATGCTGCATTCGTTTAGGTTAGATTATGTCTGGTTATGTTATGCTATCTACGGCTTGTGTGCTTTTCATTGCGTTGCAG
>NW_016931810.1:1593-2305 GCF_001483705.2 Eufriesea mexicana
TCGTCTCGGCAGGTTAGGTTCAGCAATGCCACGATCGGTTGTGTTACGTTTGTTGAGGTTAGGATAGGATAGTCTCAACGTCTGTGCTATTCACAGATATACACCGATTTCTGCGCCCTACTGCGCTCTAATATTTTCTGCTTGCCTTTGTGCAGGCCAGCAATAATGGTCTCGTCGCGTTACGTTTACTTAGGCCACGTCTGCATATGACAAGTTTTGCTCTGCTAGGACAGAATAGCTTAGAATTTTTAGCCATTCGGTGCTATTCGGTGGATTTCTGAGCCCTACTGCGCTCTCATGTGTTCTGCTCGGCTCTAGGGTGGACAGCAATATCGGTCCCTTCGTGCTAGGCTGGGCTAGGCTCCGTTCTGTTGTGTTAAGCTTGGCTAGGTTAGGAGAGGCTACTACGACTTTTGTGCTATACACTTATATTCGGTTGACTTTTGTCCTCTACTGTGCTCTTATACGTCCTGCCTGGCTCTGGCGTGGGCAGTTCTGGTGGTTTCGGCGCATTAGGTTTAGTTATGTTTCGGTTGGTTAGGTTGGGCTTGGAAGGCTTGGTTAGGATTCCTTTGACGCTTGTGCTGTACACTTCAATCAGGCGGATTTCAGCGCACTACGCTGCTATACTACACTCTGATAGACTATATGGAAGGAGAGCAATAGTGGCCGTGCAGGTAAGGTTGTGTTAAATTATTCTTATTAGGGTCAG
>NW_016931811.1:0-1553 GCF_001483705.2 Eufriesea mexicana
ACCAAACGTAAACTAACCGAAGGTAACGTATCTCAACCAAACGTGCAACGACCACTATTGCTCACCTTCCCAGGTGCAAGCAAATGCTGGTAGGGCAATCCAGTGCACAGATATCGACCGAATAGCAGTGTGTAGCCGAAAGGCATGCCTATAGTAACCAAACATATCCTAACGTAGCCAAGCCAAGTGTAACCTAACCCAACCTTGCGTGCCATGGTCAATATCGCTGGCCTCCCCAGGGCCAAGGTGAATACACTACAGCATTATAGAGCGCAGCAATCCACGAAATAGCGGTGTACGGCGTAAAAGTCAAAGCTACCCAAACCTAACCTATCCAAACGTAACATAACCGTACGTTATCTATCCCAACCTAACGTGACGAGACCACTGTTGTCGGCCTCCCAGAGTCAAGCAGAACACACTAGAGCACAGCAGAGCGCAGCAGTCCGCCGAACAACAGTTTATACCACGAAAGTCAAAGCCATCCAGACCTAAACCAAACTAACATAACCAAACCAAACGTAACGAAAATCAACTTAACGTACCGCGACCACGATTTCTGGCCTGCCCAGGGCAATGCGGAACATAGTAGAGGAGAGTAGGGCGCAGAAATCCATGTAATCGCAGTGCACAGCATAAAAGTCAAAGCTATACAAACCTTACGCATGCTGTCGTAAACTAACCAAAGATAACATGAAACAACGCAAAATGCTACGATCTCTATTTCAGGGCTCCCCAGAGCAAAGCAGGGCACATTAGAGCACAGCAGATCAGAGAAGTCCACCGAAAAGCAGTATGCAGCACAAAAGCCGATGGTACCCTGTCCTAACATAACCAAACGTAACACTACCTAACGTAACCGCACAGAACCAAAAGTGCCGCCACCACTATTGCTAGCCTCCCCTGAGCCAAGCGGTACATATTAGAGTAGAGCAGAGCGCGCAAGTCCGTCGAATCGCAGTGAGTAGCACAATAGTACCAAAGCTACCCTATCCCAACGTAGCCAAACGTAACATAACCGAAGGCAGCTTAACTCAACCTAGCGCGCCTCGGCCGCTTTTTCTGGCCTCTGCAGTGCAACGCAGAGCATATGTGGGCACTGCAGATGGGAGGAAGCCACCGAAAAGCAGTGTGCGGCACAAATGTCAAAGGTACCCTTGCTTAACCAAACCAATCGTAACACTACCAAAGGCATACAAACACAACCAAACGTGCCGCCACTATTATTGCTTGCCTCCCTATGATGGTCTAGAACATTAGAGTAGAGCACAGCGGAGGGCAAGAAATCACCGAATAACTGTGTATAGCATGAAAATTAGGGCTACCCCAGCCAAACTTAACCTAATCAAACCAAACCATGCGTAAACTAACTGAAGCTGACGTACCATGACTACCATTGCTCGCACCTCCAGAGTCGAGCAGAGCACAGTAGTGCAACGAAGAGCGCAGAAATCCAACTAATAGCAGTGTATTGCATAAAAGTCGAAGCGAACCTATCCTAACCTATCCAAACCTTATGTAACCAAACGCGGCATATCTTAATCCAACGCGCA
>NW_016931812.1:0-799 GCF_001483705.2 Eufriesea mexicana
TGAAGGCGTTAGGCGATCTATTCACCAAGCTATAACGGGTTATAGATTTCGAATAGACCAATTTTCTGGCAAGTAGATGGCTGTAACTGCCATTGGATTGAAGGCGTTAGGCGATCTATTCATCATGCTATAACAGGTTATAGATTATGAATAGACCTATTCATTGGCAAGTAGATCACTGTACTTGCCATTGGTTGAAGGCGTTAGGCGACCTATACACCAAGCTTCAACAGATTATATATTTTGAATAGACCTATTCTATGGCAAGTATCTGGCTGTGCTTGCCATTGGATTGCAGGCGATAAAATCACCAAGCTATGGCAGCCTATAGGTTTTGAATAGACTTATTCCCAGGCAAGTAGATGGCTGTACTTGCCATTGGAATGAAGGCGTTAGGCGAACTATTCACCAAGCTATAACAGGTTATAGATTTTGAATAGAACTATTCTCTGTCAAGTAGATGGCTGTACTTGCCATTGGATTGAAGGCGTTAAGCGATCTATACGCCATGCTATAACAGGTTATAGATTTTGAATAGACCTATTCCCAGGCAAGTAGATGGCTGTTCTTGCCATTGGATTGAAGGCGTTATGCGATCTATTCACCAAGCTGAAGCAGGTAATTGATTTTGAATAGACTTCTTCTCTGGCAAGTGGATGGCTGTACTTGCCATTGTATTGAAGGCGGTAGGCGATCTACTCACCAAGCAATAGCAGAATATAGATTTTGAATAGAGCTATTCTCTGGCAAGTGGATGGCTTTACTTGCCATTGGATTGAAGGCGTTGTGCGGTCTATTC
>NW_016931813.1:0-675 GCF_001483705.2 Eufriesea mexicana
ATCTGTTATTGCTTGGTGAATACATGGCCTGACGCCTTCAAACCGATGGCAAATACAGCCATCTACTTGCCAGAGAATAGGTCTATTCAAAATCTATAGCCTGCTATAGCATGGTGAATAGGTCGCCGAACGCCTTCAAACCGATGGCAAGTACAGTCATCTACTTGCCAGAGAATAGGTCTATTCAAAATATATAACCTGTTATAGCTTGGTGAATAGATCGCCTAAAGCCTTCAATCTAATGGGATGTACTGCCACCCTCTTGACAGGGAAAAAGTCTATTCAAAATGTATAATCTGTAATGGCTTGGAGAATAGACCGCCAAACGCCTTCAATCCAATGGCAAGTACAGACTTCTACTTGCCAGAGAATAGGTATATTCAAAATCTATTATCTGTTATTGCTTAGTGAATACGTCGCCCAACGCCTTCAATCCAATGGCAAGTACAGACTTCTACTTGCCAGAGAATAGGTATATTCAAAATCTATTATCTGTTATTGCTTAGTGAATACGTCGCCCAACGCCTTCAATCCAATGGCAAGTACAGACTTCTACTTGCCAGAGAATAGGTATATTCAAAATCTATTATCTGTTATTGCTTAGTGAATACGTCGCCCAACGCCTTCAATCCAATGGCAAGTACAGCCATCTACTTGCCAGAGAATAGGTCTATT
>NW_016931813.1:1184-1440 GCF_001483705.2 Eufriesea mexicana
TCGCCCAACGCCTTCAATCCAATGGCAAGTACAGACTTCTACTTGCCAGAAAATACGTCTAGTCAAAGTCTATAACATGTTGAAGTTCGGTGAATAGAACGAATAACGCCTTCAACCCAATCGCAAGTACAGCCATCTACTTGCCAGATAATAGGTCTATTCACAATATATAATCTGTTGGAGCTTGGAGAAAAGGTCGCCTAACGTCTTCAACCAATGTCAAGTACAGCAATCTACTTGCAAGAGAATTGGTCTA
>NW_016931814.1:0-547 GCF_001483705.2 Eufriesea mexicana
TGGCAAGTAGATGGCTGTACTTTTCATTGGATTGAAGGCGTTAGGCGATTTAATCGCCAAGCTATAACAGGTTTTAGATTTTGAATAGACCCATTCTCTGGCGACTAGGTGGCTGTACTTGCCATTGGATTGAAGGCGTTAGGCGATCCAATCGCCAAGCTGTGACAGCTTGCAGATATTGGATAGACCTGTTCTCTGGCAAGTAGATGCCTGCGTGTGCCATTGGATTGAAGGCGTTAAGCGATCTATTCACCAAGCTATACCAGATTATTGGTTTTGTGTAGACATAATTTCTGGCAAGTGGATGGCTGTATTTGCCATTGGAATTAGGCGATCTATTCACCAAGCTATAACAGGTTATCAATTTTGAATAGACCTATACTCTGGCAAGCAGATGGCTGTACTTGCCATTGTATTGAAGGCGTTAGGCGACCTAACCACCAAGCTATAACAAATTATATATTTTCCATAGACCAATTCTCTTGCAAGTAGAAGGCTGTACTTGCCATTGGATTGAAGGCGCAAGGCGATGTATTCACCAAGCTAT
>NW_016931815.1:0-214 GCF_001483705.2 Eufriesea mexicana
AGTGTTACGGTTGGTTAGGTTTGGATGGGGTACCGTTGGCTTTTGTGCTGCATGCTGCTTTTCGGTGTATTTCTCCGGTCTACTGTGCTCTAATATGCGCTGATTTGATATGACGAGGCCAGAAATAGAGTCCGCGGCATTCTAGGTTGAGTAAGGTTGCGTTCGGATAATTTATATCAGCACGGGTAAGGTTTGGATAGCTTTGATTTTTCTG
>NW_016931816.1:0-494 GCF_001483705.2 Eufriesea mexicana
AATCACTTTTATTGACATTTTCGACTAATATGGTGGTGAGCTGACATTCTTCCATATATCAGGAGGAAAGATTCTCTTGGCATACTATAGGCATTGCAATGCTATAGAATCTTGCTGGAAAATTAAATTTTATTGACATTTTCGACTAATTTCGTGGTGAGCAAACTTCGTTGCATAGGTAAGGAGGAAAAGTACTTTTGGAGTGTTATATCCACCGCAATGCAGAAGAATCTGTCTGGAAAATTTAATTTTATTGACATTTTTGACTAATATCGCGGTGAGCTATCTTTCTTGCATAAATAAGGAGGAAGGATTCTAAATAAGGAGGAAGGACTCTACTGGCGTGCTATACCCGCTGAAATGCTGCAGGATCCCGCTGGAAATTTTATTTTATTGACATTTTCGTCTAATATTGTGGTGAGCTGCCTTTATTGCATAAACAAGGAGGAAAGATTATATTGGCAACCTGTAACCATTGCAATGGTATAGAATCT
>NW_016931817.1:0-4825 GCF_001483705.2 Eufriesea mexicana
CTAACCTAACCAAACGTAACATAACACAACCTATCGTGCCGAGAGCAATATTGCCGGCCTGCCTAACGCCAAACAGACCATACTTGAGCACGCTAGTGCGCAGAAATGCACCGAACAGCAGTTTATAGCACAAAGGCCAATGCTATCCTAACCAAATCAAATCAAACCTGACCTAACACAAGGTAACATAACGAAAATAAACGTGCCAGGAGCAATATTGCATGCGTCCACATTGACATGCAGAGTGTGATAGCGCACAGAAGATGGCAGAAGTCCATAGAATAGCTGCGTGTTGCACAAAAGTCTGAGCTATCCTGACCAAACACAGCGTAACCTAACCTAGGCGAACGTAATCTAAATCAACCTAACGTGCGGCGAGCTCAACAGCTGCCCTCCAGGGAGCCAAGCAGAATATGCTAGAGCACAGCAGAGCGCTGAAATTGAACGTATAGCGGTGTGTAGCACAAAAGTCAAAGCTATCCCATCCTAACCTAGCCAAACGTAACGTAAGCAAACGTAGCTTAACACTTCCTATCGTGCCGAGACAACTATTGTTGCCCCCTCAGAGCCAAGCAGAACATATTAGAGGAGAGTAGAGCGCAGATGTCCATGCAATCGCAATGCATAGCACAATAGTCGGAGTTACACTATCCTGACATAGCCAAACGTAATATTTTCGAACGTAGCTGAACTCAAACTAACGCTCCGAGACCAACCATGCTTGCCTCTCCAGAGCAAAGCAGAAAATACTAGGGCACAGCACAGCGCACAAGTCCACCGAAAAACAGTCTACGCCACGGAAGTGAAAGCAATCCAGACCAAACCCAATCTAACATAACCTCACCGAACGTAGCCTAACTCAACCTAACGTGAAGAGACCACTCTTACTGGCCTCCCCAGAGCCGAGCAGAGTACAGTAGAACAATGTAGAGCGTAGAAATCCTACGAACGGCGGCGTACAACGCAAAAGCCGGAGCTACCCCATCCTAACCTGACCAACCGTAACATTTCCAAACGTAGCATAGCACAGCCTATCATGCCATGACCACTATTGCTGGCCCCCTTCAGTCGAGCAGAGTATCGTAGAACACAGTAGAGCACAGAAAGCCACCAAATAACAATGAACAGCACAAAAGTCGAGGATACCCAGACCTAACCAGATCAAACCATTCCTAGCCAAACGTAGAGGTTCAAACACCAACGTTCCTCGATCACTATTGCAGGCTTCCACAGGCTCTAGCATATTAGAGTAGAGTACAGTGGAGCGCAGGAATCCGCCGAATAACTGCGTATGGCACGAAAGTCAAAGCTACCCTATCCAAACTTTTCCCAAACTAACCTAGCCAGGCGTGACATAACACAGCCTAACGTACTGCGAACACTAGTGCTGGCCTCCCGAGAGACGAGTTGAGTATAGTAGAGCAACGTACAGCATAGGTATCCGCCGAATCGCCGTGTCAAGCACAAAAGTAGAAGATAACCTTTCCTAACAAAACCAATCGAAATATAACCAAACGCGACATAACTCAGACCAACGTGCCGAAACAAATAATTCTGCTTTCCGCAGTGCCAAGCAGAATGTACTACAGCACGGCGGATCGCAGAAATCCAACGAAAAGCGGTGTACAGCCTGAAAGTCAAATTATCCTATCCTTGCCGTACCAATCGTAACATAACCGAACTTAGTCTCACAAGACCTATCATGCCGAGACCAAAATTCCTGGACGCCCCAGCGCCAACCAGAGCATATTACAGCAGAGTAGGGCGCAGAAATGCAATGAGCAGCAATGTTCTGCACGAAAATCAAAGCTATCCTCTCCTAGCCTAACCAAACGTACCAGAAGTGGACGTATCGTAAGCCAACCTGACGCGCCACGACCGCTATTGCTGGCCTCACGAGAACTAAGCAGAGTATAGCTCAAAACTCAAAGCTATCCTATCCTAACCGAACCAAACGTAACAGAACATAGCCAAACGTAACTATTGCTGGTCTCCCCCGATTCGAGCAGAGTAATGTAGATCACAGTAGAGCGTAGAGATCCACCGAATAGCTGTTTGTTGCACAAAAATTAATGCTATCCTGTCCGAACGTAACCAAACGTAACATAAGCAGACGTAACGTAACCCAACCTGACGTGCAACGAAAGCTATTGCTGGCCGCGCGAGAGCTATGCAGAGTATAACAGAGCAACGTGGAACGCTGAAATCGCACTAACAGTAGTGTGTAGCAAAATGTAGGAGGTACCCGAAACTAATCTGACCTAACCTAACCTAGTCAAACGAATCCAATCCCAACTTAACGTGCCGAGCCCACAATTGCTGTCCTCCCCACCTCGCAGCAGGGTATATTAGAGGAGAGGAGAGCGCAGAGTTCCATAGAGCGGAAGCATATTGCACGAAACTCAAAGGCATTCGAACACAATCCAAACAACCCTAACATAACCGAGCATAACCTAGCGCAACCTAACGCGCCGCGGCCACTATTTCAAGCATTCTCTGATCAAAGCATGGAATATTAAATCGCAGTAGAGCGCAGAGACCCACTCTATAGCAGTGTATAGCACGAAAGTCAAAGCTATCCTGTCCTAGCCTTACCAAATCTAACCGGACCAAACGCAATATAACTCAACCTCACCAGCCGCGACCGCAATTGCTGCCCTCCCCAGAGTCCAGCTGTGTGTGGTAGAGCAATGTAGAGCGCAGGAATCCACCGAATAGCAGCGTATGGCACAAAAGTCAATGATAACCTAACCTAACCTGATCTAACCTAATCTAATCAAACGCAGAATAACCAAACCTAACGATCACGAATAACCGTGTGTAGCACAAAAGTCGAAGCAATCCCATCCTAACCTAGCCAAATGTAACATAACCAAACGCAGTATAACACTGACTAACGTGCCGAGACAAATACTGCTGGCCTCCAAACAGCCATGCAGAATATACTAGAGCACAGTAAAGCGCAGACATCAACCGCAATTCTGTGTGCAGCACAAAGGTCAAATATATCCTCCCCTAATCCAAACAAACCAAACCAAACCAAACGTAACATAACTGTACATAACACGCCGCGGCCACTTTTTCTGTCTGCCCCAGAGCAAAGCAGTGCATATTAGATCACAGTAGAGTGCAGAAATCCACCGAATAGCAGTGTAAAGCACAGAAGTCAATGGTATCGTTACCTAACCTTACATAACCTAACCTAACGGAACGTAGCCTATCTCAATCTAACGTACCGAGACCACTATCTCTGTCCACCCCAGAGTCGCGCAGAGTATGGTAGAGCAATGTGGAGCGCAGAAATCAACGAATAGCAGTGTACGGCGCAAAAGTCAAAACTAGCCCCTCCAAAGCTGACCAATCCTAACGGAACCGAAGGTAACATAACTCAGCCTAACGAGACGCGGCCACTATTTCTAGCATCCCCAGAGCGAACTGGAGCACGTTAGTAGTGAGCAAAGAGCAGAAATATATAGAGCCGGAGTGTAGAGCAGAAAAGTCGTACCTATCCAAGCCGAACCGTGGCTAACATAACCTAACCAAAAGTAGCCTAACTCAAAAATACGAGCCTCAACTACTCTTGCTGGACGTCCCAGGGCCAAGCAGAATACAGTAGAGCATAGTGGAGTGCAGAAGTCCACAGAACAAATGTGTACACCACAAAAGTCAAAGCTATCCTAACCCAAAACAACCAAGCGTAACCTAACCAAACGTAGCCTAAATCAACCTACCGTTACGTGACAACTATCACTGGACACCCCATGTTCGAACAGAGTACGGTATAGCAATGTAGGGCGTGGAAACCCACCGAAGAGCAGTGTGCAGCGTAAAATTCAAGGATAACCTGACCAAACCTTGCCTAACCTAACCTAACGCATCGTACAATAACACAACCGAAATCGCCGCAGCCACAGTTTATGGCCTCCCCAGAGCAAGGCAGGGCATGGTCGATCACAGTAGAACGCAGGAATCCGCCGAACAGCGGTGTGCGTCGCAACTGTCAAAGATGTCCTTGCCTAACCTATCCAAACTCAACAATACCAAACGTAACGTAACAGAACCTAACGTGCCTAGACCACTACTGCTGTCCTTCCCATGTAAAGCAGAACAGACTAGAGCACAGTAGAACGCAGAAAGCCGACTCACTGATGCGTAAAGCACAAAAGGCAAAGATACCCTGTCCTAACGGACCCAGTCTAACCTAACCAAACGTAGCCTAAATCAAACTAACGTTCCGGGAACACCATTACTGGCCTCCACAGGGTCGGTCAGAGTGTAGTCGAGCAGAGTAGAGCGCAGGAATCCACCGAATAACAGCCTATGCCATGAAAGTCAGACAAAAAGACCCTAGGGAAACGAAATCTAACACAACCTATCGTGCGGAGACCACGATTGCTGGACCCCCAGAGCCACGCAGCGCATATTAGTGCACAGTAGAGGGCAGAAATCCACCGAACAGCGGTGTTCAGCGCAAGAGTCATAGCTAGCCAATCCTAACCAAACGAATCGTTACGCAACCAAACGTAACATAACTCAACCCGTAGTGCCGGGACCGCTATTGCTGGCTTCCCCAGAACCAAACAAAGCATATTAGAAGACAGTATGGCGCGGAGGCTCTCCTAATAGCAGTATATAGAGAGCGCAAAAGTCAATGCTATCCTCTCGTACACTGACCAAACGTAATATAACCAATCGTAGTATAAACCAAACTAACGTGCCGGGACCACCATTACAGGCATTCCCAGAGTCGAGCAGGGTATCGTGGAGCAATGTATAGAGTAGAAAAGAGCAGAATAGCATTGTGTAGAACAGAAGTCCAGGCGTC
>NW_016931818.1:0-325 GCF_001483705.2 Eufriesea mexicana
TCTACAATAGCTATTGCAATGGTGTTGAATCTGGCTGGAATATTCAATTTTATTTACATTTTCAACTAGTATCGTGGTGAGCTGATTTTCTTGCATAAGTAAGGAGGAAGAATTCTATTGGCGTGCTATAGCCATTGCAATCCTATAGAATCAGGCTGGAAAATTCAATTTTATTGTCATTTTCGACTAATATCGTGGTGAGATAACTTTCGTGCATAAATAAGGAGGACAGACTCTTTTGGCGTGCTACAGCTATTGCGGTGCTAAAGAAACAGGCTGGAAAATTCAATTTTATTGTTATTTTCGACTAATATCGTGGTGAGCT
>NW_016931819.1:0-1354 GCF_001483705.2 Eufriesea mexicana
CCCGTCACCAAGCAGAACATATTGGAGGAGAGAGGGGCACTGAAGTCAATAGAATGGCAGTGAATTGCAGAAAGGTCAAAGCTATACAAACCTAACCCAATGTTAACGTAACTTAACCAAACGAAACGTAGCTAAGCCTAACGAGCCACGCCCACTACTTCTGGTATACCCAGAGCAAAGCAGGGCATATTAGAGCACAACTGGCGGCAGGAATCCAACGAATAGCAGTGCATAGGACGAAAGACAAAGCTATCCTAACCAAGTCTAACATAACCTAACTTACCAAACGTAACCTAACTCAACCGAACGTGCCGCGGCCACTTTTGCTGTAATCCAGAGAATCGTGCAGAGCATAGTAGAGGTACCTAGAGTGCAGATATCCATCGAATCGCAGTGTATAGCTCAAAAGTCAGAGACGTCATCGCCTAACCTAACCAGACGTAACATAATCATACGCAACGTACCTCAGCCTATCGTGCCTAGAGCACGATAGCTGGCCTCCGCAAAGCGAATCAGAATATACTAGAGCTCAATGCAGCGTAGAAATCCAGAGGGTAGCAGAGTATGGCGCAATAGTACAAGCCATCCTAATCGAACGTGTCCTAACCTAACCAAACAGAGCGTCGCAAAGCTGAAACAACTGTGCCACGACACCTATTCCTAGCATACCCAGAGACATGCAGAGCATATTAGAGCCCAGAAGAGCGCAGAAATCTAGCGAGGAGTGTATAGCACAAAAGGCAAAGCTACTCCTTCCTAACGTAACAAATCGCATTATCTCCGAACGTAACTAAACACAAGGTAACGTCCGAGACCACCTTTGTTGTCCTACCCGAGCCATACTGGAGCACACTAGGGCGCAGAAATCCACCGAAACAGTGTATGGCGCAAAAATCAATGCTATCCTATGCTAACCTAACCAAACAATGCAAAGCCGGAGGTAGCATAACTCAACCTAACGTGCCGCGACCATCATCCCTGACGCCCCCAGAGACAATCATTCCGTGATAGCGCACAGTAAAGCGCAGAGGTCCATAGAACCGCAGTGCATAGCACAATAGTCGAAGCTAACCTCTCCTAACATAATCAAACGTAACACAACAGAACGTAGCCAGGCTCAAATTAACTTGACGTGTTCACTTTTGCTTGCCTCTCCAGAGCCATGCAGAAGGTACCAGAGCATAGTAGAAAGCAGTAACCTACAGCACTGCAGTTTACAGTGCAAAATTCAAAGATGTCCTAACCAAACCTAACGAAACATGACAAAACAGAGCTTAACATAATTCATCCAATTGTGCCTACATAACTATTGCTGACATGCTCAGAGGGAAGCTGGACATATTACAGGAGAGTA
>NW_016931820.1:0-930 GCF_001483705.2 Eufriesea mexicana
TCAGAGAGATCGACCGAATAAGAGTGTACTGCATGAAAGCTGGAGCTGTCACGCCCAAACTTAACCTAACCAAACCAAACCAAGTCTAACCGAACGCAACTTATCCCAACCTGACGTGCCGAGACCGATATTGCTGGCCAACCCAGAGCCAAGTAGAGCATATTAAATCACACTAGAGCGCAGAAGTCCGCGTATAGGAGCGTATAGCACAAAAGACTGAACCATCATATCATAACCTCAAAAACGTATCATAACCGAACTTAGCATAGCTCAGTCTAACGTGCTGGGACCACTATTGCTGACCTCCCCTGGGCCAGGAACCATATACAAGAGCACAGCTGTGAGCAGAAGGCCACCGCATTGTTGTGTTTAGCACAAAATTCAAACATATCCTGACCTAACTTGTCCTAACCTAACATATCTAATCGCAGTGTAACAAGTCATGACGCCACGAGAGCATTATTGCTGGCCTCCCAGAGCCAAGCAGATTGTAGCGGAGCACAGTATATTGCTGAAATCCCCCGAATAACAGCGTATAGTATGAAAGTCAAAACTATCCCTAGCAAACGTATCCTAACATTACATAACCAAGCGTAACCCAACCAAACCCGACGTGCCACGACAACTACTGATCACCTGTGCAGTATCGAGCAAAATATAGTAGAGCAGCGTAGAGCGTAAGAATCCACCGAATAGCAGTTTACACCAAAAAAGAAGAAGTCCTGTCCGAGCCTTCCTAAGCTACCCAAACGGAGCGCAACCTTACCCAACCTAACGTGCCGAGACACTATTAATGACAACTCCAAAGTCAGGCATAGCGCATTAGAGCACATTAGGGCCCAGAAACCCTCCGAATAGCGGTAAAAACACAGAAGTCAAAGCAGCCAGTCCTAACGTAGCCAAACGTAACATAACCAAAGGTAACATAAC
>NW_016931821.1:0-694 GCF_001483705.2 Eufriesea mexicana
AACCTAACCTAACCTAACCTAACCTATCATTACTCTGTAAAACCTATCCCAGCCAAACCTACCTAAGCATTAGCAAACCTAACATAACCAAACCCAACCTACAAATACTTTCCCTAACCTAACATAAAGAAACCTATCCTAACAAGACCTAACCAAACCTAGCTAACCTAGCTTAACCCAACCTAACATAACCTAACCCAACCAGTCCTAACCTAACCTAATCAAACCTAACCTAAGCTCAACCTAAGCTCATCTATCCTAACCTAACCTATCGTAAGCTAACCTAACCCAAACTAACCTAACATAATCTAACCTGACCTGACCAGACCGGTCGTAACCTGACCTGACTTGACCTGACCTTACTTGGCCTGACATAGCCTGGCCTGATGTGACCTGACCTATCCTGGCCTGACCTGACCGAACCTGACCTCTACTCACCTGACCTGACCTGACTTCACCTGAGCTGACCTGACCTAACCTGACCCAGCCTGGAATGTCCTGACCTGCCCCCACCTGGACTGGCCTGACCTGTCGTGACATTATCTGGACTGACCTGACCTGACCTGACTTGACCTGACCTGACCTGACCTGACCAGACCTGTCCGAATCTGACGTAACCTAACCTAACCTCACCTGACCTAACCTATTCTAACCTTGTAAAACCTATCCTAGACAAACCTACCCAAGATTTAGC
>NW_016931822.1:0-738 GCF_001483705.2 Eufriesea mexicana
ACGTAGCCTAGCTCGACGCAAGTCGTCGAGTCTAGTATTGGTGTCCTCCCCAGAGCCAAGCAGTGCACATTCGAACAATCAATGACGCAGGAACACGCCGCGTTGCAGCGTAAACCACAAAAGATGAAGAGACCCATACCTTACCCGACTTAACCTGACCTAACATTACCTGACTCAACATAACGTGCTGAGACAACAATTGCTGGCCTTCCCAGAGCCAAGCTGAAAATATTATAGCACTGTAGAGAGCAGAAAGCCACGTAATATCAGACTATGGCACTCAAGTCAAAGCTATCCTCTCCTAACCTATCCAACCGATACTTAACCAAACGTAACGTAACTCAACCTAACGCTCCGAGACCGCCATTTTTGGCCTCCCAAGAGCCAACCCGGACATATTATAACAGAGTGGAGGGCAGATATTCACCGAGTGGCAGTAACAAGAGTACAGCACAAAAGTTGAAGCTATACTGACCAAACTTGTCCTAAGCCAACATAACCGTACGTAACATGACACAACAAGATGTGACGAGACTACTCTTGCCGGCCTTCCCGGAGCCAACCAGAAAATATTAAATCACTGTATGCAGCAGAAATTCACCGAAGAGCATACTAGGGCAATAAAGTCACTGGGATCCTCTCCTAACCTAACCAGTAGTGGCATAACCAAACGTAACCTAACACAACCCAACGTGCCGCGACCGCTATTGCTGGCAACCCCAGAGCCAAGCAGAGCAC
>NW_016931822.1:817-1164 GCF_001483705.2 Eufriesea mexicana
CATAACCATACGTAACAAAAGAAACAACGTGCTGAGGCCGCTATTGCTCCCCACGCCAGAGCCATCAGGACATACAAGAGCACATTTGAGCGCACAAATTGACGAACTCCAGTGTACAGCACAAAAGTTAGGGCTGTCCTGACAAAACTTAGCCTGCACCCATCCTTACCGCATGTAACCTGAAAAAATGCAAAGTGCAGAGGCCACCATTGCTGGCCTTCCCAGTGCAAAGTTGAAGGCATCAGAGCACTCTATGGCCCATGTATCCACCTAGTTGCAGACTGCGGCACTAAAGTCAAAACTATCCTCTCCTAATCTAACCAAACGTAACATAACCAAGCGTAACC
>NW_016931823.1:0-393 GCF_001483705.2 Eufriesea mexicana
GTACAGCACAGCGCGGGAATCCACCGCAATGCAGTGGATGGCACAAAGGCCGTAGCTACCCCATCCTAAACTGAACTAACCTAAGACAACCAAGCGTAGCACAGTTCAAAGCAACTTGCCGCGACCACAGCACCTAGCCTCACCAGAGCCCAGCAGAATGTAGTGGAGAAGAGTCGATCACAGAAATCCACCTGGCATCATTGTATAGCGCGAAAGTCAAAGGTATCCTGGCCAAACTTTACTAAACGAAACCTAATCAAACTTATCCTGACTACACGTCACGTGCCGCGACCACTATTGCTAGCCTCCACAGGACAAAGCAGACTATGACAGAGCACAGTCGAGGGCAGAAGTCCTCCGAATGCCAGTGTACAGCACGAAAGTCAAAGATAA
>NW_016931824.1:0-320 GCF_001483705.2 Eufriesea mexicana
GTTCTTCTGTCCATCCACCCATCCATTCAAGCACCAACTCATCCATACATCCATGCATCCGTACAACCGTACATTCGTCCAACCATACAACCATACATCCACGCATACATACATACGTACATACACACATCCATGCATACACCCATACACACGTCCATACTCACACCCATCCATAAATCCATAGATATATACATACATACATCCATACATACATCCGTTCTTCCGTCCATCCACCCATCCATTGATCCACCCACATATCCATATATCCATGCATCCGCACATCCATACATGCGTACATCAATAAATCCATACATTCAAAC
>NW_016931825.1:0-904 GCF_001483705.2 Eufriesea mexicana
GGCCATAGCTGGCCAATAGAATCTTTCCTCCTTATTTATGCAAGAAAGTCACCTCACCGCGATTTTAAACGAAAATGTCAATAAAATTGAATTTTCGAGGTAGATTCTATAGCATTGTAATGGGTATAGCGTGCCAATAGAATCTTTCCTCCTTATTAATGCAAGGACGTGAGCTCACCACGATATTAGTCGAAAATGTCAATAAAACTGAATTTTCCATCCAGGTACTATAGAATTGCAATGGCCATAGCTGGCTAATAGAATCTTTCCTCAGTTTTTATGCAAGAAAGTTACCTCACCACGATATTAGTCGAAAATGTCAATAAAGTTGAATTTTCGAGGCAGATTCTATAGCATTGCAATGGCTAAAGCACGGCAATAGTATCTTTCCTCCTCATTTATACAAGAAAGATACCACACAACAATATTAGTCCAAAATGTCAATAGAATTCAATTTTCCATCCAAATACTACAGCATTGCAATGGCTATAGCTGGGCAATAGTGTCGTACCTCCTTATTTATGCACGAAAGCTACCTCACCACGATATTAATCGAAAATGTCAATAAAATTGAATATTCGAGGAAGATTCTATAGCATTTCAATGGCTGCAGCACGCCAGTAGAATCTTTCCTCCTTACATATGCAAGAAAGCTAGGTCACCACGATATTGTTCGAAAATGTCAGTAAGATTGAATGCTCCGGGCATATTCTACAGCATTGTAATGGCCATAGCGTGCCAATAGAATATTTCCCCCATATTTATACAAGAAAGTTAGCTCACCAGGATATTAGTTGAAAATGTCTGTAAAATTGAATTTAGCAGCCAGTTTCTATAGCACTGCAATGGCTATAGCGCGCCAATAAAATATTTCCTCCGTATTTATGCACGAAAGTTACTTCAC
>NW_016931826.1:0-311 GCF_001483705.2 Eufriesea mexicana
TGCGATGCTATAGAGTCTGGCTGGAAAACTCGATTTTATGGACATTTTCGACTAATATCGTGGTGAGCTATTTTCGCGCATAAAGAATGAGGAAGGATTCTCCTGGCGTGCTATAGCTATTGCGATGCTATAGAATCTGGCTGGAAAGTTCAATTTTATTGACGTTTTCGACTAGTATCGTAGTGAGCTACCTTTCTTGCATAAATAAGGAGGAAAGATACTTCTGGCGTAATATGGTCATTGCAATCCTATAGTGTCTGGCTGGAAAATTCAATTTTATTGACGTTTTCGACTAATATTGTGGTGACCTG
>NW_016931826.1:464-2031 GCF_001483705.2 Eufriesea mexicana
GACGAAATAGCCTATTGGCGTGCTATAGACATTGCAGTGCTATAGAATCTGGCGGGAGAAATTAATTTTACTGACATTTTCGACTAATATCCTGGTGACCTATCTTTCTTGCATAAATAAGGAGGTAAGATTCTATTGGCGTGCTATAGCCATTACAATGCTATAGAATCTTTCTGAAAAATACTATTTTATTGACGTTTTCGACTAATATTGTGGTGAGCTAACTTTCTTGCATATATAAGAGGAAAAGATTCTACTGGAATGCTATAGTCGTTGCGATGCTATTGAATCTAGCTGGATAACTCAATTTTATTGATATTTTCGAATAACATCTTTGTCAGCAAACTGTCTTGTATACATATGAACGAAATGTTCCATTGGCTTGCAATAGCCATCGTAATGCTATAGAATCTGGCTGGAAAATTCAATTTTATTGACCTTTTTCGACTAATATCATGGTGGGCGATCTTTCTTGCATATACAAGGAGGAATGATACTACTGACGTGCTATAGCCATTGCAATGCTATGGGATCTGGCAGGAAAATTCAATTTTATTGACTTTATCGACTACTATCGTGGTGACCTAACTATCTTGCATATACAAGGGGGAA
This sequence comes from Eufriesea mexicana, assembly GCF_001483705.2. Classification (NCBI taxonomy): domain Eukaryota; kingdom Metazoa; phylum Arthropoda; class Insecta; order Hymenoptera; family Apidae; genus Eufriesea; species Eufriesea mexicana. The sequence goes on from NW_016931826.1 coordinate 1,077, forward strand.
GATTCAATTGGCGTGCTATAGCCATTACAATGCTATAGAATCTGTCTGCAAAATACTATTTTATTGACGTTTTCGACTAATATCGTGGTGACCGAACTTTCTTGCATATACAAGGAGGAATGATACTACTGGCGTGCTATAGCCATTGCAATGCTACAGCATCTGTTTGGAAAATTAATTTTATTGACCTTTTTCGACTAATATCGTGGTGGGCGATCTTTCTTGCACAAATAAGGAGGAAAGATACTACTGGCGTGCTATAGCCATAGCAATGCTATAGGATCTGGCAGGAAAATTCAATTTTATTGACTTTATCGACTACTATCGTGGTGACCTAACTATCTTGCATATACAAGGGGGAAGATTCTACTGGCGTACTATAGTCATTGCAATCCTGTGGAATCTGGCTGGAAAATTCAATTTTATTGACATTTTCGACTAATATCGTGGTGAGCTACCCTTTTTACATAATTAAGGTAGAAATATCCTATTGGCGTGCTATAGCCATTTCAATGCTATAGAATCTGGCAGGAAAATTCAATTCTACTGACATTTTCGACTAGTACCCTGGTGACCTAACTTTCTTGCATATATAAGAATGAAAGATTCTACTGGCCTGCTATAGTCATAGCGATGCTGTAGATTCTGTCTGGAATATTCAATTTTATTGATATTTACGGCTAATATCTTTGTGACCTAACTTTCTTGCATAAATAAGTATGAAAGATACTATTGGCATGCTATAGCCATTGCAATGCTATAGAATCTGACTGCATGGTTCAGTTTCATTGGCGATTTCGACTAATATCGTAGTGAGCTACCTTTCTTGCATAAATAAGGAGGAAAGATTCTTCTGGCGTAATATAGTCATTGCAATCCTGTGGAATCTGGCTGGAAAATTCAATTTTATTGACATTTTCGACTAATATCGTGGTGAGCTACCCTTTTTACATAA
>NW_016931826.1:2249-2890 GCF_001483705.2 Eufriesea mexicana
GTGACCTAACTTTCTTGTATAAGTAAGTAAGAAAGATACTATTGGCATGCTATAGCCATTGCAATGCTATAGAATCTGGCTGCAAGGTTCAGTTTTATCGACGTTTTCGACTAATATCGTAGTGAGCTACCTTTCTTGCATAAATAAGGAGGAAAGATTCTTCTGGCGTAAGATAGTCATTGCGATGCTATAGAATCTGGCTGGAAAACTCGATTTTATGAACATTTTCTACTGACGTCGTGGTGAGCCACCCTTCCCGCATAAATAATGAGGAAAGATACTGTTGGCGTAATATAGCCATTGCACTGCTACTGAATCTGGTTGGAAAATTAATTTTTATTGACATTTTCAACTAATATCGTGGTAACCTGTCTTTCTTGCGTATATAAGTTGGAAGGATTCTACTGGCGTGCTATAGCCATGGTAATGCTATAGAATCTGCCTGGAAAATTCAATTCTACTGACATTTTCGACTAGTATCCAGGTGACCTAACTTTCTTGCATATATAAGGAGGAACGATTCTACTGGCGAGCTATAGTCATTGCGATGCTATAGATTCTGTCTGGAAAATTCAATTTTATTGATATTTACGGCTAATATCTTGGTGACCTAACTTTCTTGCATAAATAAGTATGAAAGA
>NW_016931827.1:0-230 GCF_001483705.2 Eufriesea mexicana
GTTATAGCTTGGTGAAAAGATCGCCTAACGCCTTCAATCCAATGGCAGGTACAGCCATCTACTAGCCAGAGAATAGATCTATTCAAAATATATGATCTGTTATAGCTTGGTGAATAGGTCGCCCACCGCCTTCAATCCAATGGCTAGTACAGCCATCTTCCTCCCATAGAATAGGTCCATTCAAAATCTATAACCTGCTACAGCTTGGTGAATAGATCGCCTAACGCCTT
>NW_016931828.1:0-214 GCF_001483705.2 Eufriesea mexicana
TATGCAAGAAACATAGCTCACCATGATATCAGTCGAAAATGTCAATAAAATGGAATTTTCCAAACAGATTCTATAGTAGTGCAATGGCTATAGCACGCCAATAGTACCTATTCTCATTATTTTGGACGGGAAAGGTAGCTGACAACGATACCTGGCGAAAATGTCCATAAAATCGTGTTTTCCAGCCAGATACTGTAGCATTGCAGTGAATATA
>NW_016931829.1:0-940 GCF_001483705.2 Eufriesea mexicana
CAAACCGAACGTAGCCTAACTAAAACTAACGTACGGAGACCGCTATTACTGGCCTTCCAAGTGTCGAGCAGAGTTCGGCAGAGCTATGCATAGCGTTGATACCCTCTAGATAACGGTATATGGCACAAAAGTCAAAGCTACCCTTACCTACCATAACCAATCGTAACATTACCAAACGCAGCCTTACAAAATCTATCGTCCCTTGACCTACATTGCTGGCAGTGACAGAGTCGAGCAGAGTATTGTGCAGCAGAGGAGAGCGCAGAAAGCTACCAAATAGTAATGTATACCACAAAAGTCAAAGATACCCTGACCTAACCAAGCCTAACGTAGCCTAACCAAGCGTAAAATAACTGAATATATCGTGCGACGACCACCAATGCTTGCTTCCGCAGAGCCAAGCAGGTCATACTAGGGCGCAGTAGAGCGTAGAAATCCACCGAATAACAGTGTAAACCACGAAAGTTGAATCTACCCAAACCTAACACATGCTAACGTAGTGTAGCCAAACGTAGCCTAACTGAACCTAGCTGGCCGAGACTACGAGTACTGGCCACCCCAGTGCCCGGCAGACCATATTAGATCACAGTAGAGCGCAGCAATCCACCGCCTAGCTGTGGGTAACACAAAAGAGTATTAGATCACAGTAGAGCGCAGCAATCCACCGCCTATCTGTAGGCAACACAAAAGTCAAGGCCATCCTAAACAAACGTATACTAACCTAAAGAAACCGAACTTAACCTAATAAAACATATCGTGCCACGATCGCTATTACTGGTCTTCCCAGAGTCAGGCAGTGTACAGTACAGCAATGAAGAGCGCAGAACCCCACCGGATATCAGTGTATAGCACAAATGTTAGAGTTGTCGAATCCTATCCTTACCAAGTACAACATAACCATCGTAACATAACAACGCCCAACGTGCCTAGGCTATCATTC
>NW_016931830.1:0-1426 GCF_001483705.2 Eufriesea mexicana
CATCCACAGAGGCAAGCAGAGCATACTAGAGCACTGTAGAGCGCAAGAGTGCACCGCATTACAAACCGAACCTACCCATACGTAACCTAACTCAAACTAGCGTGCCTAGACCACTATTACAGACATACTCAGAGCGAAGCTGCATGTACCAGAGCATATTAGAGAGCCGAAAACTGCCTAATAGCTGCGTAAAGCGAAAAAGTCATAGACAACCTAACCCAAACTGGCCTAATCTGACCCACCCAAACATAGCCTACTGCAGCATAAATTGCTGAGAACGCTGTAGCTGCCTTTCCCAGAGCCTAGCTGAACATATAAGATCACAGTAGAGCTCAGTCATTCACCGAATGTCAGTGTATAGCACAACAGTCAAAGCTATCCTCTCCTAACTTACGAAATCGTTACATAACCAAACGTCACCTAACCCCGCCTGACCGCCCGACCACAATTGCTGGCATCCGCAGAGCCAAGCAGAATATACTAGAGCACAGTGGATCACAGGCATACGCGGCGTTGCAGTGTAAAGCACAAAGGTAAGCTTAAACGAGCCTAACCTGGCCTAACCTATACCAACCGTAAGTATCCTAACTCAGATTGAGATGCGCAGACCATTATTGCGGTACGTCCCAGGGCCAAGCTTAGAATATCTGGCTACAGTGGAGCACAGTCGTCCTCCGAATAGCAGTATATAGCACAAATGTCACGGATATCCTTTCCTGATCTAACCAATCGTAACATAACCACACGAAGCCTAACCCAAGCTATCGCGAAGCCAACGCTACTGCTCGCATACCCAGAGTCAAGCAGAGTATAGTAGAGCGCAGCAAAGCGCAGAAATCCGGCGAACAACAGTCTATGCCAAGAAAGTCATAGCTACGCAAACATAACACAAACAATCGTAACATAACCAAACGTAACCCAACTCAACCTAACGTGCCGAAACGACAATTGTTGTCCTTCCCAGGGCCAAGCTGAACGTATTATAGCAGGGTACATCGCAGAAATCAAACGGAAAACAGTGATTAGCACGTAAGTCGTCGCTATCCTCTCCTGAAGTAACCAATCGTAACATACCCAAAGCACAGTAGAGAACACAAATCCCGGCGTTGCAGTGTAAACCACAGAAGTCAAGGATATTCTAACCTAACCTGACTCAACCTAACCCAACCAAACGTAGCCTAAATAAATACTACGTGCCGAGACCACTATTGCTGTCTCCCCCAGGGCAGAACTGTACATATGAGATAACAGCAGAGCGCAGAAGTCCGCAGAATTTAAGCATATAGCACAAAAGTAAAAGATATCCTCTCCTACACTAACCAAATGTAACATTACCAAACGCAACATAACTAAAACTAAAGTGCCGAGACTAGTATTACTAGCCTCCCCAGAGTAGAGCAGAGTATTGTATAGCAATGTTGAGCCT
>NW_016931831.1:0-757 GCF_001483705.2 Eufriesea mexicana
GTCAGGTTAGGACAGGGCAGCTGTGACTCTTGTGCTATACACTACATTTCCGTCGATTTCTGTGCTCTTCTATGCTCTAACATAATCTGCTTGGCTCTGCGGACGGCAGCAATGGTGGTTTCGGCACGATACCTATAGTCATATTGCGTTTGGTTATGTTAGGTAAGTTTTGGCCTGGTAAGAATAGCATTGACTTTTCTGCAATAAAGTTCCATTCTAAGGACCTCTGTGCTCTACTCTCCTATAATATGTTCCGCTTGGGGATGTAGAGGCCAGCAAAGACGGTCTAGGCTGGTTAGGTTCGATTAGCTTACGTTTGGTTATGTTACGTTTTGTTAGGATAGGAGAGGATAACTTTGACTTATGCGCTATACACTAATTTTCCGTGGACACCTTGGATCCACATTGTTCTACTATAGCCTTCTCATCACTCGGGAGGACCGCCATAGTTATCGTTGCACGACAGGTTGAGATACGTTACGATAGGATAGCATAGGTTAGCTTAGGGCGGCATAGTGTATGTTTGACTTTTGTGCCATAGCCTGCTGTTAGGTGCATAAATGCGCCCTACTGTGCTCTACTATACCCTGCTCGGCTGTGGGGAGGCTAGGAACAGTGGTCCTTCACGCTAGTTTGCTTAGAGTAGGAGATGATAACACCGACTTTTGTGCTATATGCTGCTATTCGGTGAACTTCTGCGATATAGTCTCTTCCAATTTGCCCTGCTTGGCTCTGGGGATGCCAGGAATAGCGGCCT
>NW_016931832.1:0-1512 GCF_001483705.2 Eufriesea mexicana
GCCACCGCAGAGCAAAGCAGAATATATAGGGGAGAGTAGGGCGCAGAAATAAATAGAGTCGCAATGTACAGCAGAAAAGTCACAGTATATACAAACCTAACCCAAACTGACATAACCTAACCTTACGTAGGAAAACTCAACGCAACGTGCCGCGACTACCATTGCTGGCCTCCGCGGGGTCTAGCAAATTAGAGTAGAGCACAGTGGATCGCAGGAATACACCGATTAGCTGTGCATAGCACGAAAGTCGAAGCAACCCTATTCAAACTTTACCTACCATAATCGAACGTAACGTAACCTAACTAAACCTAACTTGCCACGGGCATTGCTGCTCCCATCCCGGGAGTCCAGCAGGGTATAGTAGAGCAATGTAGAGCGTAGAAATCCGCCGAAAAGCGGACTACAGCACAAAAGTCAAAGATACCCTCTCAGAACCTAACCAAACTTAACATAAGCAGACGTAACGTGACCCAAACTGGCGTGCCACGAAAGCTATTGCTGGCCACACGAGAGCTAAGCAGAGTATAGCAGAGCAATGTAGAACGATGAAATCGCCCGAAAAGCGGTGTACAGCAGAAAAGTAAGAGATAGGCTAATCTAATCTTGCCACACCTAACCTAATACGACGTGTACGCTAGTAATAGTGCTCCCGGCACGTTAGGTAGAGGTAGGCTACGCTGGGTTGTGTGACGTTTGGTTATGTTAGGACAGGGTAGCTTCGACTGCATTGCTGTACACTGCGATTCCATCGATTTCTGCGCTCTATTATCTTCTAATTAGTTCTGCTTGGCTATGGGGGCAGTAATAGTGGTCTCGGCACGTCAGAGTCAGTTAGGATTCGTTTATCTGCGCTAAGCTTTTTCAGGTTGCCATAGGGTAGATATGACTTTTGCGCTATACACTGCTATTTGGAGGATTCCTGCGCTTTTCGTTGCCCTACTATTCCCTAACCGACTCTGGGAAGGCAAGCAATAGTGGTCGTGGTACATTAGGCTGGGTTGTGTTAAGTTTGTCTACGTTAGGTTAGGTTATGTTTAGTTAGGGTAACTATGACTTACGTGCTATACACTGTTATTACTTGGATACCTACCCTACACTGAGCTCTACTCTAATGCGCTTGGCCCTGTGGCGGCCAGCAATAGTGGTCGCGGCACGTTACTTGGAGTTTGTCAAAGTCAGGTTGGGTAACGTTTGCGTGGATTAGGTTAGGATACCTTCGACTTTTGTCTTGTACATTGCTCCTCGGCGGATTTCTGCGCTCTGCATTGCTCTAGTATACTCTGCACGACTTTCGGAAGGTCAGCAATAGTGGTCGCGGCACGTTAGGGTGTGTTGGATTGCGTTTGGTTAGGTTAGGTTATCTCTGGTTAGGTTGGGATGTCTTTGACTTCTGTGCTTCATACAGCTACTCTCTGGGCTCCAGTGCTCCACTGTGAGCTACCACGCTCTGCTTGTCTCTGGGGACGCCAGGCATGAAGGTCGCGGCTCTTTGGGTTGAGTCACGTTTCGCTT
>NW_016931833.1:0-208 GCF_001483705.2 Eufriesea mexicana
CCTACCCTAGCCCAGGATACCCTAACCCAGCCAAACCTAATTTAACTCGGACTATCGTGCTGCTACCAGCATTGCTGGCCCCCGAAGAGCCAAGCAGAGCATAGTAGCGGAGAGCAGAACACAGGAATCCATAGAATCGCAGTGCATAGCAGAAAGGTCAAGGAAATCCAAACCTAACCAAAGCTATAACAACATAGCCAAACGCACC
>NW_016931834.1:0-235 GCF_001483705.2 Eufriesea mexicana
GAAAATATCAATAGAATTGATCTTTTCTGACAGATTCTTTTGCAATGCAATGGCTGTAACAAACCAACGGGATCTTTCCTCCTGATTTATGGAGAAAAGCTTTCTCACTACGACATTAGTCGAAAATGTCAATAGAATTGATCTTTTGAGTCAGATTCTACTGCCATGCTATGGCTATAGCAGGCCAATACAATTTTTCCATCGTACTTATTCAGAAAAATTTGCTCACAGCGGT
>NW_016931835.1:0-632 GCF_001483705.2 Eufriesea mexicana
GGGTGGATTAATGTATGGATGGTTTGAGGTATGGATGGACGGACGTACGGATGTATGGATGCACGGATGTATATATGTATGGATGTATGGATGTATGGACGTATGGGTGTATGGATGGACGGATGTTCGGGTGGATGTATGTATGGATGTACGTTTGAATGTATGGTAGCATTTTAGTAATGTATGTATTAATGTATGTATGTACGAATGTATGGATGTACAGATGCGTGGATGTATCGAAGTGTGGGCGGATGTAAGGATGAATGTATAGGTGTATCTATGGATCTGTGTATTGTTGATGGTTTGTTGGATATATGTATGGATCGAAGGATATAAGAATCGATGGATGTATGGATGGGTAGATGTTTGGTTGCATGGATGAATGGAAGTGTGCATGCATGTATGTATGTATGTATTGATGGATGGTTGTATGGATGGGTGGAAGTGTGAATGGATTGAGGTAAGGATGGACGAATGTACGGATGTATGGATGTATGGATTTATATATGTATGGATGTATGGATGGATGTACATATGTATGGATGTATATATTTATGGATGTATGGGTGGATGAATGGATGCATGGATGTACGGGTGTATGCATGTATGGATGTTCAAATGTATGGATGTAC
>NW_016931836.1:0-211 GCF_001483705.2 Eufriesea mexicana
CTATGCTGCAGAATCGGGCTGGAAAGTTCAATTTTACTAACATTTTCGGCCTATATCGTGGTGTGATATCTTCCTTGCATAAGTATGGAGGACAGATCCCTTTGGCGTGCTATAGCCATTGCAATGAAGTAGAATCTGCCTGGAAAGTTCAATTTTATTGACATTTTCGACTAATACCGTGGTGAGCTAACTTTCTTGCATAATCAAGGCG
>NW_016931836.1:243-496 GCF_001483705.2 Eufriesea mexicana
CAATGCTATAGAATCTTGCTGGAAAATTCAATTTTATTGACATTTTCGACTAATATCGTGGTGAGCCGGCTTCATTGCATACGTAAGGAGGGAAGATACGTTTGGCCTGCTATAGCCATTGCAATGCTGCAGAATCGGTCTGGAAAGTTCAATTTTATTAACATTTTCGACTAATATCGTGGTGAGCTGGCTTCCTGGCATAAGTATGGTGGAAAGATACCTTTGGCGTGCTATAGCCATTGCAATGCTGTAG
>NW_016931837.1:0-598 GCF_001483705.2 Eufriesea mexicana
TGGACTTCTGCGCTCTACATTGCGCTATTATACTCTGCTCGACACTGGGGCGGCGAGCAATTGAGGCCGTGGCACGTTATGTTGGGTTATGCTACCTTTCGTTAGGTTATGTTAGGTCAGGATATGCCAGGATGTCATCGGCTTCTATACAATTCGCTGCAATGTGGTGTATTTCTGCGCTCTACTGTGCTGTAGTATATTCTGCTTGACTCTGTGGAGGCCAGCAAAAGTGGTCTCGTCATGTTAGATTGAGCTGGGCAACGTTCGAGTATGTGACATTTCGCTATGTTAGGATATGCTACTTTCACTTTTGTGCTTAACACTGCTTCTCAGCTTCTCGGCGGATTCCTGTTATCTAAAGTGCTGTACTACGTGCTGCTTTTCTCTGAGGAGGCCAGGTGGAGTAGCCGCGGCACATCATGTTGGGTTATGCTGTGTTCGGTTCGGTCAGATTATGTCAGGATAGGTTGGGGTATCTACGGTCCTTGCGCCATTCAGTGCGATGCGGTGGATTTCTGCGCTCTAATGTGCCCTGGTACATTCTGCTTGTCTCTGTTGAGGACAGCAATAGTGGTCTTGTAATATTAGGTTGAGTTTG
>NW_016931838.1:0-963 GCF_001483705.2 Eufriesea mexicana
TGCATAGCTCGAAAATCGAAAATATCCTTACCTAACACTAGCAAACCCAATCCAAGCAAACGCAACATATTCATACCTAACGCGCAGCGGCCACGATTTCCTTTATTCCCGGAGCAAGGCATGGAATATAAGTAACAGTAAAGGGCAGAAATCCACCCAATTGCAGTGTACAGCACAAAAGTCCAATGTATCCTACCCTAGCCAAGCCAATCATAACATAGCAGAACGCAACGTGCCTCAGACTGATGTGCCGGGACCAATATTGTTGGCCTCCCAATAGTCAAGCAGAATACACTAGAGCACAGTGGAGCGCAGAAGGGCACCGAATAGCAGTGTACAGAACAGAGGTCAAAACCAACGTAACCAAACATAGCAGAACCTTACACAAGCAAACGTAACCTAACTCAACCAAACGTGCCACGACCACCATTCCTGGCCTCCCGAGAGAAAGGCGGGTGAGATTATATCAGCGCAGAGCGGAAATATCGACCGAATGGCCGTGTATAGCACAAAAGTCAAAGCCAACCCGGCTAACGCAACGTAACCCAACAACCCGCTGTTGTTGGCCACCCCAGAGACACACTGATGCTATTTGAGCTGTATAGTATACAGGTAACGACCGAACAGCAGTGTATAACGCAAAAGTCAAAGCTACCCTATCTTAACTTATCCCAACCTAGCGAGGCCTAGTGTAACCAAACTCAATCTAGCGTGAAGAAGCCACCATTGCTGGCCTCTCCAGTGTCGAGGAGACTATAGTAGGGCAACGGAGAATGCAGAAGTCCACCGAATAGCAGTGTACAGCAGAAGAGTCAAAGCTACCCAAACCGAACGCAAACAAACATAACCTAACCCAACGTAGCCTATCTCAATATAGCTTGCCGTGCACAGTGTTACTGACCTCCCCATGGCCATGCAGAATGTAGTAGAGCAGAGTAGACCTCTGAAATCCACCGAATAATA
>NW_016931838.1:1383-13500 GCF_001483705.2 Eufriesea mexicana
CACCGAATAGCGGTATATAGCATAAAAGTCGAAGCTACACTCTCCTAACCTAGCCAAACGTAACACACCCAAGCGTAGCCTATCTCAAACTAAATTGCCGTGAGGCTATTAATTGCATGCCCAGAGTAGAGCAGAGTATAGTAGAGCAGTGTAGAGCGTAGAAATACACGGAATAGTAGTGTATAGCCCAAAGGTCGAAGCTTACCAGTACTAACCTATGCAAACGTTACAAATTCAAACGTTACCTAACATAGGCTGACGAGCCGATGCCTCTATTACTGGAACCCCACGGCCAAGCGGAATACAATAGAGCACACCAAATCGCAGAAAGCCGCCAAATAGCAGCGAACAGCAGAAATGCCTAAGATACCCTAACCCTTCCTGACCAAACCTGACCTAACCAATCCTAGACTACCTAAACCTAACGAGCCGAGACCACTGTTGCTGGCCTCCCAAGAGCCAGGCGGAGAGAATTAGAGCATAGCAGTGCTCAGAAGCCCACCGAAAGGCAGTGCGCAGACCAAGAGCCATACCATAGCCAAACGTAACAAAAATGAACGTACCTTAACTGAGAACAACGTGCCGGGACCACAGTTACTGTCCTACACAGGGTCTAGTAGAGCACGCTAGAGCGCAGAAATCCACCGAATAGCGGTGTATGGCACGAAGTCAAAGCAATTTTCTCCTATCCTAACATAACCTGACATAACCGAACGTAACCTAACTCAAAATAACATGCCGCGACCAATATTGCTGGACTCCCCAGAGTCTATCAGAGTATAGTAGAGGAATATAGCGCGTAAAAATCCACCAAATGGCAGTGTATGACACGAATGCCGAAGCAACCCTCTCCTGACATATAGGAACGTACTATGTCCAAACGTAGCATAACTCGACCTGACGAGTCGAGACCACTCTTCCAGCCCTCCTCAGGTTCGAGCAGTGTATAGTGCAGCTATGAAGAGCGCATGAATCCATCGAATATAAGTGTATAGCACAAAATTCATGTTTATCCTATTCCAACCTAACCAAGCGTAACATAATCAAATGCAACATATATCAACCTAGCGTGCCTAGACCACTATTACTGTCCTCTCCAGAGACCAGGAGAATAAGCTAGAGCACAGTAGAGCGCAGAAATCCGCCGCATTGTAGTGTAAAGCACAAAATTCATGTGTATCATAAACAAGCTTGACCTAACCTGACCTAACGATACGTGAGAAGACGCAAACTAACGTGCCTAGGCATCTCTTTCTGCCCTCAGCATTGTCAAGCAGAACGTATTAGAGGGGAGTAGCGCGTAGAAGTCCATAGACTGGCAGTGTATAGCACAAATATCGAAGACACACTAACCTAGCCTGCCCTACGCTAACGTAACAAAACGTAGCCTAACTCAACGTATCGTGTCGAGACTCCCATTGCTGCCGTCCCCAGAGCGAAGCAGAGAATATTAGCGCAGTGTATAGTGCAGAAATCCTCATAGTAGCAGCGTATGTCGTAAAAATCGAAGCCATCTGCGCCAAACTCAACATATCTCTCCCTAACATGCCGCGACCACATTTACTCTCGTCCACAAACACATGCAGAGTGTTATACAGCACAGTAGAGCGCAGAAATCCACCTAGCAAGAACGTATATCGCAAAGGTCAAGGCTACCCTCTCCTAGCCCAATCAATCGACACATACCCAATCGTAGCCTAACTTAACCTAAAGTGCGGCGACGCTATTGCTGGCCTCCCGCGTGTCGTGCAGAGTATAGTAAGGCCATGTAGAGCGCAGGTATCCACCGAATTGCATTGTACAGCACAGAAATCAAAGCTATACCTTCCTACCCTTACCATGCCGGAACCAACCAAGCGTCATCTAACTGAACGTACTGTGCCGCGATCACTATTGCTGGCATGCCTGGCAATGCAGAGCATATTAGCGGAGAGTAGGGCGCAGAAATCCATAGAATCGCTATGTATGTCGGAAAAATCAAAGCCATCCAAACCTTATGCATGCTAACGTAAACTAACCGAACGTAACCTACCTCAACCTAACATGACACGGCCACTATTGCTGGCCTCACGAAGGTCGAGAGGAGTTTAATAGAGCAGCGTAGGTCGCAGAAATCCACCGAATAGCAATGTTCAGCGCAAAAGTCTAAGGTATCCTATCCTGACCTAACCAATCGTGACATAAGCATACGTAACGTAACAGAACCTGATGTGCCACAAAAGCCATTGCTGGCCTCACTAGAGCTAAGCACATTATTGCCGAGCAGTGTAGTACGCTGGAATCGTCCGAATAGCAACGTACAGTCCAAAAGTCACAGCTACCATGGCCTAAACTGACCAAACATAACAAAACCGGACGTAAAGCTACTGACCCTAAGGTCAACGGAATAGCAGCGTATACCGCGAAAGTCAAATCTATCCAAGCCTTACCCAGACTAACACACTAGAGCACAGTAGAGCGCAGAGGTCAACGGAATAGCAGCGTATACCGCGAAAGTCAAATCTATCCAAGCCTTACCCAGACTAACTTAACATGACGAAGCGCAACTTTGCTCAACCTGACGTGCCAAGACCATTATTGCTAGACTCCACATAGCCATGCAGAATATGCTAGAGCGCAGTAGTGGGCAGAAGGCCACCATGTAGCTGTGTGCAGCACAAAAACCAAAGCTATTCTCTCAAAAAGAAGCCAAACGTAGCACAATCAAACGCACCCTTCATCAACATATCATGGCGAGACTGCCATTGCTAGCCTCTCCAGAGCCGAGCAGAGCATATCAGAGCAATGTAGGGCGCTGGAGCCCTACGAACGGCAGTGTATAGCATAAAAGTCAATTCCATCCTATCCTAACCTAACCAAACGTGACATAACCGAACGTAATCTAACTCTACATAACGTGCCGAGACCATACTTTCTGGCCTCTCCAGAGCCAAGCAGAATATACCAGATCTCAGTAGAGCGTGTAAATCCACCCAATACCATTGTATAGCACAGAGGACAAAGCAATCCCATCCTATCCTTACTAAACACAACATAAGCGGACCAAATGTTATTCAAACCAACGTGCCGCGACAGCTACTGCTGGCCGCACGAGAGCTACGCAGGGAATAGCTGAGCATTGTAGAACGCTGAAATCGTCCAAATGGTAGTGCACAGCATAACAGTCAAAGCTGTCTCAGCCAAACATAACCAAACATTACCTAACAAAGCGTAACATAACTCAACCTATCGTGCCGCGAACATGATCCCTGCTTCCGCGGGGACAAGCAGAACTTATTGGAGGAGAGTAGGGCTCAGAAATCTACCGAATAGCAGTGTATAGCAAAAAACTCAAAGGTAACCTATCCTAAACTAAACAAACGTAACCCGACCAAACGTAACACAACTCAACCTATCGTGCTGAGAGCACTGTTGCCGGCCTCCTCAGGGCCAGGCAGAGCACGCTAGAGGAGAGTAGAGTGCAGAGGTCCATAGAATGACAGTGTATAGCACAGAAGTCGAAGCTACACTATCCTAACATAACCAAACGTAACATAAGTGGACGTTACGGAGCGCAACGTGACGAGTCACGACCGCTATTGCTGGCATAACGGGAGCTAAGCAGAGTATAGCAGAGCAACGTAGAACGCTGAAATCTTCCGAATAGCACTGTATAGCACAATGGCCAAAGCAACCATAGCCAAACATAGCCAGGCCAGACCAAACCAAACGTAACGTAACTAAACCTTACATGACGAGAGCAGTACTCCTGGCGTCCACAGAGGCAAGCAGAAAGAGATAGCGTACAGAAGAGCGCTGAAGTCCACATAGTAGCCGTGTGCTATACAAAAGACGAGGATATCGTAGCATAACAAGGCGTATTCTGGTCCAGCAAAACGCGACCTGACTAAACCGAACGTGCCGCGACCACCGTTACTGGCTTCCCGAGGGCCGAGCAGAGCATTGTAGGGCAGCGAAGAGCGCGGAAATCCACCGAATAGCAGTGCAGAGCACAATAGTCAAAGCCATCCTAACCAAGCTTAACCTAACCTAACAAAACCGAAAGAAACCTAGCTAAACCAAACGTGCAGCGACAATCATTGCTTGCCTCCCCAGAGACACGCAGTTGTTAGTAGAGCTATGCAGATCGCAGGTATCAACGGAATAGCTGTGTACTGTACAAAAGTCAAAACCATCCTGACCAAACTTAAGCTAACGTAATATAAACAAACGCAACTTGTCCCAATAAAACGCGCCACGGCCGCTATTGCTGGCCTATCAGATTCAAGCAGATGCTATTAGAGCAGTTCAGTGCACAGATATCGACCGAATAGCGGTGTATAGAGAAAGAGTCAATTCTATCCTAACCGAATCTGTAATAACCTAGCCTAGCCAAGCGTAACATAACCCAAGCTATCGTGCCAAGACCAGTACAGCAGGCCACCACATACCTAAGTTGAATATACTAGAGCCCAGTAGAGCGTAGAAATAAACCGCATAGCAGTTTGTAGCACAAAAGTCGAAGCCATCCTTACCGATATTATCCTAACCCAAGCAAACCAAACGTAGCATAGTTGAACCAAACGTGCCGCGACCACTACTGCTGGCCTGCCCAGAGACAAGCAGGGCATATTAAAGTACAGTAGAGCGGCGAAGCCCGCCGAAAGGCAGTATGTAGCACAAAAGTCAAAGGTACCATATCCTAAGCTAGCCAAACTTAACATAAGCGAATGCAACATAACTCAGACTAACATGCCGAGACGAATACCGCTGGCCTCGCCAGAGCGAAGCAGAATACACTTGAGCATAGTGGAGTACAGAAATCCGCCGAATAGCAGTGCAGAGCACAAAAGTCGGAACCATCCAGACCAAGCCTGACTAACGCTAAACAAGCCAAGAGAAAGCTGACTGAACCAATCGGGCTACCGCCGCCACAGCTGAACTCCCCAGATACGAGTACAGTATAGTGGAGCAATGTAGAGCTCAGAAATCCACCGAATAGCAGTTTATAGCACAGAAGTTAAAGCCATCATATCCTGACCTAACCAAACGCAACATATCCATATGCAACGTGGCTCAGACTAAGTGTAAATCCACCCAATACCATTGTATAGCACAGAGGACAAAGCAATCCCATCCTATCCTTACTAAACACAACATAAGCGGACCAAATGTTATTCAAACCAACGTGCCGCGACAGCTACTGCTGGCCGCACGAGAGCTACGCAGGGAATAGCTGAGCATTGTAGAACGCTGAAATCGTCCAAATGGTAGTGCACAGCATAATAGTCAAAGCTGTCTCAGCCAAACATAACCAAACATTACCTAACAAAGCGTAACATAACTCAACCTATCGTGCCGCGAACATGATCCCTGCTTCCGCGGGGACAAGCAGAACTTATTGGAGGAGAGTAGGGCTCAGAAATCTACCGAACAGCAGTGTATAGCAAAAAACTCAAAGGTAACCTATCCTAAACTAAACAAACGTAACCCGACCAAACGTAACACAACTCAACCTATCGTGCTGAGAGCACTGTTGCCGGCCTCCTCAGGGCCAGGCAGAGCACGCTAGAGGAGAGTAGAGTGCAGAGGTCCATAGAATGACAGTGTATAGCACAGAAGTCGAAGCTACACTATCCTAACATAACCAAACGTAACATAAGTGGACGTTACGGAGCGCAACGTGACGAGTCACGACCGCTATTGCTGGCAT
Organism: Eufriesea mexicana; assembly: GCF_001483705.2. Lineage (NCBI taxonomy): Eukaryota > Metazoa > Arthropoda > Insecta > Hymenoptera > Apidae > Eufriesea > Eufriesea mexicana. The sequence continues at coordinate 7,076 of NW_016931838.1, forward strand.
AACGGGAGCTAAGCAGAGTATAGCAGAGCAACGTAGAACGCTGAAATCTTCCGAATAGCACTGTATAGCACAATGGCCAAAGCAACCATAGCCAAACATAGCCAGGCCAGACCAAACCAAACGTAACGTAACTAAACCTTACATGACGAGAGCAGTACTCCTGGCGTCCACAGAGGCAAGCAGAAAGAGATAGCGTACAGAAGAGCGCTGAAGTCCACATAGTAGCCGTGTGCTATACAAAAGACGAGGATATCGTAGCATAACAAGGCGTATTCTGGTCCAGCAAAACGCGACCTGACTAAACCGAACGTGCCGCGACCACCGTTACTGGCTTCCCGAGGGCCGAGCAGAGCATTGTAGGGCAGCGAAGAGCGCGGAAATCCACCGAATAGCAGTGCAGAGCACAATAGTCAAAGCCATCCTAACCAAGCTTAACCTAACCTAACAAAACCGAAAGAAACCTAGCTAAACCAAACGTGCAGCGACAATCATTGCTTGCCTCCCCAGAGACACGCAGTTGTTAGTAGAGCTATGCAGATCGCAGGTATCAACGGAATGGCTGTGTACAGTACAAAAGTCAAAACCATCCTGACCAAACTTAAGCTAACGTGATATAACCAAACGCAACTTGTCCCAATAAAACGCGCCACGACCGCTATTGCTGGCCTATCAGATTCAAGCAGATGCTATTAGAGCAGTTCAGTGCACAGATATCGACCGAATAGCGGTGTATAGAGAAAGAGTCAATTCTATCCTAACCGAATCTGTAATAACCTAGCCTAGCCAAGCGTAACATAACCCAAGCTATCGTGCCAAGACCAGTACAGCAGGCCACCACATACCTAAGTTGAATATACTAGAGCCCAGTAGAGCGTAGAAATAAACCGCATAGCAGTTTGTAGCACAAAAGTCGAAGCCATCCTTACCGATATTATCCTAACCCAAGCAAACCAAACGTAGCATAGTTGAACCAAACGTGCCGCGACCACTACTGCTGGCCTGCCCAGAGACAAGCAGGGCATATTAAAGTACAGTAGGGCGGCGAAGCCCGCCGAAAGGCAGTATGTAGCACAAAAGTCAAAGGTACCATATCCTAAGCTAGCCAAACTTAACATAAGCGAATGCAACATAACTCAGACTAACATGCCGAGACGAATACCGCTGGCCTCGCCAGAGCGAAGCAGAATACACTTGAGCATAGTGGAGTACAGAAATCCGCCGAATAGCAGTGCAGAGCACAAAAGTCGGAACCATCCAGACCAAGCCTGACTAACGCTAAACAAGCCAAGAGAAAGCTGACTGAACCAATCGGGCTACCGCCGCCACAGCTGAACTCCCCAGATACGAGTACAGTATAGTGGAGCAATGTAGAGCTCAGAAATCCACCGAATAGCAGTTTATAGCACAGAAGTTAAAGCCATCATATCCTGACCTAACCAAACGCAACATATCCATATGCAACGTGGCTCAGACTAACGTGCAGAGGCCACAACAACTGGCCTACGCATTGCCCAGCAGAATATACTAGAGCTCCGCAGATCGCACGATTGCACAGAATAGCAGTGTATAGCACAAAAAGCCAAACCCACCTTGACAAAACATACCCTAGCCTAACAAACGCGAACGGAACCTGTCTCAACCATACGTGCTACGAATTTTATCGCTGACCTCCCCAGAGGCAAGCCGAGTATATTATAGCACAGTAGAGCGCAGAAGTGCAGCGAAGAGCACTGCACAACGCACAAGTTAGAGCTGTTCTTTCCTAACTTATCCAATCGTGATATAACCGAACGTAACCCACCTCAATGTTACGTGCCAAGACCGCTATTGCTCTCTTCCCCCAAGCAACGTAGGGCACAAGAGAGCGCTGTAGAGCGCCGAAACCCAACTACTAGCGGTGTATGGCATAAAAGTCAAAGCTATCCTATCCTAACCTTTGCAAATGTAGGATAAACAAACGCCATCTATCCCAAACTGGCGTGCCGAGACCACTATTGCTGGCTTCCGCAGAGCCAAGCAGAACATACTGGAGTACAGTACAGCGCAGAGATGACCGAAAAGCAGTGAAAAATGAAAAAGTCGATGCCATCCTAGCAAAACGTAGCCTAACCTACTTTAACCAAACTTAGCCTAATTCAACCTATCTTGCCACGACCACTATTGCGGGTTTCACAATATTCGAGCAAAGTATAGTAGAGCAACCAAGAGTGTAGGCGTATAGCACAGGAGCGTATAGCGCAAAAGTCAAAGTTATGCTAACCAAATGTAGCACATGCAAACGAACATATCTCAACCAAACGCGCCTACATCACCATTGCTGCCCTCCACAGAGTCATGTAGAATATACTAGCGCAGAGAAGAGCGCAGGGAGCCACCAAATTGAAGTGCACCGCACAAAAATCGGAGACAACAGAAACTGACCTAAACCAAACAAAACTAATCAAACGTAGACTGACAGAACCTAACGTGCCGCGGCCACTATTGCTGGCCTTCCCGGATTCGAGCGGAGTATAGTGGAGCACAGTAGATAGCTGAAATAAACCGAATATCAGTGTATACCACGAAAGCCAAATCTATCCAAACATAACGAAAGAAGACAAAACCTAACCAAACGTAGCCCAACCCAAACTAACGTGCCGGGACCACTACTGCTGACGTCCCCAGAGGCGAGCAGGGTATAGTACAGCAATATAGAACGTAGGGATCCACCTAATAGCAGCCTACAGCTCAAAAGACATAACTACCTTGTCCTAACCAAACCAATCGTAACATTACCAAACTTAACCAAACTCTACCTAACACGTCGCCGCCGCTATTGCTGGTCTCCTCAGAGCCCGGCAGGTCATATTAATGGTGAGTAGAGTGCAGAAATCCATGGAACAGCGGCGCAAACCGGAAAAGTAAAGGATACACAAACCAAACCCAAACAAACGTATCCAAACCACACATAGTAAGCTCAACATAACGTGCCGTGAACACAAATGCTTGTCTCCACAGGGTCAGGCAGATTGGAGAAGAGCGCAGTAGATGGCGGGTATCCACAGCATAACAGTGTACATCACAGAAGTCAAAGCAAACCTAACTGAACTTGGGCTAACGTAACCTAATCGAACGTAACCTAGCACAGCCTAGCATGCCACGGCCACAATTTCTGACCTCCCCACGGCAAAGCAGGGCATACTCGCGCACAGTGGAGCAGGGAAATTCACCGAAAGCAGTATGTAGCACAAAAGTGAAAGATACCTTATCCTAACCTAACCAATCGTAACACGATCAAACGTAACAAAACCCAACCTAGCGCGCAGCCACCACTGCTGCTGGCCTTCCCACGGTCGAGCAGGGTATAGTAGAGCAACGAGGAATGGTGAAATCCGCCGAATAGCAGTGCATAGCACAAAAATCGCAGTTATGCTATCCTAACCGAACCAAACGAACACAGCCAAACCCAAAGTGCCTACACCACTATTGCTGATCAACCCAGAGCATTGCAGAGCATATTATAGCACAGTAGAGCGCAGAAATCCGCTGAAGATCTGTGCACAGCACAAAAGTCAAAGTAGTGTCTCCTAACCTATCCAAACGTAACTTACCCAAACGTAACATGACCCAACCTAACATGACGAGACCACTATTTCTGGACCCGACAGATACAAGCAGAATGTACTAGTGCAGTGTAGTGCGCAGGAATCCACCACACTGCAGTGTATGGCGCAAAAGCTGCAGATATCCCAACAGAACCTGACTTAACCTAACATTACCGAACGCAGCATAGCTGAACGTGACGTGCGCGACAAAAGCTCCTGGCCGCCCCAGAGCCGAGCAGAATGCAATAAGCCACAATAGATCACAGAAACGCACGGAACAGCTGTGTAAAGCCAAAAGTCATTGGAGTCTATCCTAACCTAGCCATACGTAACACACGCAAACGGAGCCCAACACAACATATCACGACGGGGCCGCTACTGCTGGTCACCCGGGAACCAAGCTGAAAATATTGGAGAGTAGTAGAGCGCTGGTATCTGTGTGCAGCAGTGTACAGCACAGATGCCTAAACTACCCTATCCTAACCTCACCAAACGTAACATAGCCAAACCCGTCACAGCTCAACTTAACGTGCCAAGGCCACGGTTGCTGGCCTCGCCAGATCCAAGCAGTATATACTAGAGCACAGAGAAGCGCAGGAATCCACGGTTTTGCATTGTGTAGCACAAAAGTCGGACATAACCTGACCTAACCCCACATTGCCTAATCTATCGGAACGTAGTGCAACAAAGAATGACGAGACGATCGCCTCCCCAGGGTCGAGCAGATTATAGTAGAGCAATGTAGAGCGCGGACAGCATCCGAATAGCAGTGCATAGCACAAAGGTCAAAGAACTCCTAACCAAGCCCTCGCAACCTAACCCAAAGGAACGTAACATAACACAAGCTGAAGCCCCGGGAGTACAATTACTGGCCGCGCCAGAGCCAAGCAGAGCATATCATGGTGCAGTAGAGCGCAGAATACCAACAAACAGCGGAAAATGGCACAAAAGACTAAGCTTCTCTGTCCTAACATAACCAAACGTGGCATAAGCAAACGTACCTCAACTCAAACTAATGTGCCGAGACCACAACTGCAGGTATCTCCAGAGCCAAGCAGAATATTCTAGAGCACAGTAGAGCGCAGAAATTCGCGGCTGGCTGTGAATAGGACAAAAGTCTGAATTATCGCATCCTATCCTAGCCATACGCAACAGAACCGGACGTAGCAAAGCTCAACTTATCGTGCCGAGGAAGCTGTCACAGACCCCCCCCTCCCCGGGTACGCGAGCACACAGTAGAGGCAAGCACGGCAGAGTGCAGAAATCCACGGCACTGCAGTGTAACGCACAAAGGACAAACACATTCTGACCTAACTTGACCTAACATATCCTATACAATCGTAGTCTAACACAACATAACGTGACGAGCCCCGCATTTCCGGCCTCTTCTGCGCCAAGCAGAGCAAATTAGGACACATTCGAGCGCAGAAGTCCACCGGAAAGCGTTGTATAGCACAAAAGACAAGGTAGCTTGTACTAAACTAACCAAACGAAACATAAGCGAACGTAGCTGAACTCAATATAACGTGCCGAGATTACTACTGCTGGTCACCCGAGATCCAAGTAGAATATACTAGCTCACAGCAGGGCCCAGAAATCCACCGAATTGCAGCGCATTACACAAGATTCGTACACCCTGACCTAACCTGACCTTACCTAAGCTACCCAAACGTAGTGTACCTAAGCATGACGTGACGAGACCAATATTCCTGGCCTCCCTGAGCCAAGCAGAGCATACTAGAGAACAGTAGAAAGCAGAGGATCACCGAATAGTAGTGTATAGCGTAAACGACAGAGCTGCCCTGTCCTAACCCAACCAAACGTAAAACAAGCGGACGTTGCGAAGCACAACCTGACGTGCCACGACTGCTATTGCTGGCATTACATGAATTAATCAGAGCACAGCAGAGCAATGTAGTGCGCAGGAATCTTCCGAATAGCAGTGTGTAGGGCAAAAGTCGAAGGCATCATAACCAAACGTGGTCAAACCAAATGAAACCAAACGTAACATAACTCAACCCAACGCGCCGAGAGCACTATTCCAGGCCCCCACAGTGACATGCCGAGTGTGATAGCGCACAAAAGATCGCAGAAGTCCATTGTATGGCAGTGTGTATCACAAACGACGAAGCTACACTAGCCAAACTCTACGTAACCTAACATAACCAAACGCAATGTAAATTAACCTAACGTGCCGCAACCACTACTGCTGGCCGCCACTGGGCCAAGCAGATTAGAGCAGAGCCCGGTACAGGTCAGGTATCCACCGAACAACAGTGTACAGCACGAAGGTCAAAGCGATCCTGACGATGCATAGCCTAATCCAATATAACCAAACGCATCCTAACAAAAACTAACGTGCCACGCACGCTATTTCAGCCCTTGCGAGTGTCGAGCAGGGTCGAGTAGTGCGAAGCACAGCGCAGAGATCCAGAGAATGGCAGTGTATAGCGCAAAAGTAGAATCCATCGCTTCTTAACATAACAAATCGTGACATAACCGAACGTAACTTAGCTCAAGGTAACGTGCCGAGAACACCTTTGCTGTCCTCCTGAAAGCCGAGCAGAGCTAGTTGCATCGCGGTTGAGCACAGAAATACACCGAATTGCAGTACATAGCGAAAAATTCGAAACTATCCCGTCCTTACCTAACAAAACCTCACGCAACCAAACGTAATCGAACGCAACCATACGTGCCGCTACCACAATTGCTGGTGCCCTCCGTGCCAAGCAGAACATATTAGAGGAGAGTTGGGCGCAGAAATCCATAGAATCGGAGTGTACAGCAGAAAAGACGAAGATATACAGACCTAACCCAAAGGAACATGACATAACCTAATGC
>NW_016931839.1:0-7530 GCF_001483705.2 Eufriesea mexicana
CCAAGCGGAATATTCTGGTGCACACTAGAGCACAGATAGCCACCCAAGAGCAGCGTATTGCATAAAAGTCAAATATATCCTAACCAAGCATGACCTATCCTGACCAAGCCAAACGAGGACTAACTAAACTTGACTAGACGACACCACTATTTCTGGCGTCTACAGTGTCAAGCAGAATATGCTGGAGCAGAGTAAGTGGCAGAAATCCAACGAATATCAGTGTACAGCACAAGAAGGCGTCATAGCCAAGCCTAGCTCAACCTGGCCTAACCAAACGTAACTTAACTCAACCAATATTGTCACGAACACTATTGCTGGACACCCTAGAGTCGAGCGGAGGAGAGTAGAGAACAAGAGGGCGCAGATATCTAGCGAACAGCAGTCTATTCTGAGAAAGTAAAAGGTGTTCAAACCTAACCCACGCAAGCGAAACCTAACCAAACGTAACCAAACTCAATCTAACTTAACGTGTCCATAATTACTGTCCTCCCCAGAGTCGAGCAAAGTAAATTAGAGCAACGTAAATCGCAGAAAGCCACCGAACAGCGTTGTATAACACAATAGTCAAAGCTATTCTATCATAACCTACCCAAACGTAATGTGGTCGAGTGTATTCTGACCGAACCTAACGTACCGAGACCACAATTTCTGGGCGCCCCAGGGCCAAGCAGCATGCAGCAGAGCACAGTAAAGCGCAGAAGTCCGCAGAATGGTTGTGTATACCACGGAAGTTAATGCTATTCTAACCAAACACAGACAAACATAGCCTAACCAAACCAAACACAACTAAACCTAACATGCCGAGACCACAATTGCTAGCCTCCCCAGAGCCTGGCAGAGCGTATTAGATCCCAGTATAATGCAGAAGACGACCGAGTAGCTGCATATAGTACAAAACGCAATGCTATCCTTTCCTAACCGGAACAAACTTATCATAAACGGACGTAGCCTAAATGAAACTTACGTGACAGGGTCACTATTACTGGCCTCCCCGGAGTCGAGCCGTGTATAGCTGAGCACAGTAGAGCGCAGAAACCCACTGAATAACAGTCTATGGCAAGGAAGTCAAAGCTATCCGCACCTAACGCATACGAACGTAACCTAACCAAACGTAGCCTAACTCAACCCGACGTGCTGAGACCACTATTGCTGGCTTCCCCAGAGCCAAGCACAGCATATCAGAGCCCAGTATAGCGTGGAAGTCGAGTACAATAGCTGTATATAGCACAAAGGTCAATGCTATCCTCTCCTACCCTCACCAAACTTTATATACCCGGACGTGGCCTAAATCAAGCTAACTTGCCGGGATCTCTATTACTGGCCTCGCCAGAGTCGAGCAGAAAATACCAGAGCACAGCAGACCGCAGGAAGCCACCACATAGCAGTGTGTAGCGCGAAAGTCGAGGATATGAGGACCTAACCCATGCTAACGTTACCTAACCAAATGTAGAGTAACTCAACCTAACTTGCCGAGACCGCCATTGCTGGCCTCCTCAGAGCCCAGCGTAGCATCATAGAGCATGGTAGAGTGCAGGAATCCGGCGAGTGTCAGTGTATAGCACAAAAGTGAAAGCTATTATGGCCTAACATGTCCAAACATGATATATTCAAACGTACCATAACTTAACCTAACTTGACGAGACCACTATTACTGGAATCCCCAGTGCCAACCATAATATTCTAAAGCGCAGTAGAGCTCAGAAATCCGCCGCATTGCAGTGTAAAGCACAGAAGTCAAAGGTATCGTAACCACACCAGACCTGGCCGAACTGATCCATACGTAGCAAGACTGAACGTAAAGTGCCGATGCCACTGATACTGGCACGCCGAATGACATGCTGAACATATTAGAGCACAGTATAGTGCAGAAATCCGCCCTATGGCAGTGTTTGGCACAAAAGTCGAAAATATGCTCTCCTAACCAAGCCAATCGTAACATAACCAAACGTAGCCTAACTCGTCCGAACGTGCAGCTACCGCTAATGCTGACCACCCCAGGGTCGAGCAGAGTATAGTAGAGCTGAGTAGAGAGCAGATATCTACCTAATGACTGTCCTTGCGAAGAAAGTCGAAGATATCCAAACCTAACGCAAACAAGCAAAACCTAACCCAACGTAACGTAACTAAGTTTAACGTGGCGGGACCACCATTGCTGGCCTCCCCAGAGCCAAGCAGAGCATATTAGAGCACGGCAGAGCGAAGAAATCCAAAGAATAGCAGTGTACAGCATAAAAAACAGTTCTACCCTATCCCAGCCTAATCAAACGCAACATAACCAAACGTAACCTAACTCACTCTAACATGCCGGGACTGCTATTTTCGTCCTCCGCAGAGCCGAGCGGAATATACTAGAGGACAGTAGATTATTGAAATCAACTGCATCGCAGTGAGCGGCACAAAAGTCAAAGATATTCATATCAAACTTAACCTAACCTGACCTAACCAAACGTGACAAAGCTAAACGTAAATCGAACCGGCCACTATTTACGGCCTCCACAGAACAAAGCGGAGCATGCTTGATCACAGAAATGCCAAAAAATCCGCCAAATAGCAGTGTGTATCACAAATGTCAAACCTATCCTACTCTAACCTCACCTAACGTAACCTAACCTAGACCAACCTAATCTAACCTAACCAAACGTAACATAACCAAACGTAACGAAACTCAACCTGACGTGTCTAGACCACTATTGCCGATATCCCCAGAGCTAAGCGGAATACACTAGATCACAGTAGAGCGCAGAAAGCCGCGGCAATGCTGTGTAAGGCGCCAAAGTCAAATGCACCATAACCTATCCAAACCTACCCTATACCAACCAAACGTAGTCTAACCCAGCGTAAGTTGCCGAGACCACACTCGCGGTCTTTCCAAGGGCCAACCAGAACATATTAGAGGAGTGTAGAAAGCAGGAATCCATAGAATCGCGGAGTATAGCAGAAAAGTCAAAGCTACCAGAACCTAAGCCAAACAAGTATAACCTATCCAAACGAAGCCTAACTCAATATAACGTGCCGCGACCCCTAGTGCTGGACGCCGCTGTGGCAAGCAGAATACAGTAGAGCACAGTAGAGCGCAGAGAGCCGCCGAATAGCAGCGAATAGCACAAAAGTCGAATATATCGCAGCCTACCGATTCCTAACCTAACCAAGCCAAACGTAGACTAACTCTAAGTACGTAAACGTAGACTCTATTTTTGGCATCTCCAGCGCCAGGCAGAACAAACTAGATCACAGTAGAGTGCAGAAATCCTCCAGATAGTAGTGTATCGTGCAAAAGTCAAAGCTAGACCCTTCTAACCTAACCAATCATAACGTAACCAAACGTAACACAGCTAACCATGTCGTGACGAGCCCACTACTGCTGGACTCACAGAGCCAAGCGGTACATATTGGAGGAGAGTAGAGAGCTGACGGTCATAGGATCTCAGTGTATAGCGGAGAAGTCGTAGCTACCCAAACCTAACAATATCTAACGAAGTCTAACCAAACGTAGCATATCTCAACCAAACTCTGCCGGACCACAATTACTCGCGTTCCCAGTGCAAGGCAGAACGAACTAGAGCACAGTAGAGCGCAAAAATCCGCCGAAAAGCCGCGTATAGCACAAGAGTCAAAGCTATCCTCCCCTACCCCAACCTAACATAGCATGATCAAACGTAACCGAACTAAACCTTTCTTGCCACGACCACTATTGCTGGCCTACCCAGACCCGAGCATAGAATAGTGGAGCAATATAGAGCGCAGGATGGCACCGAATAGCAGTGCGTAGCTCAAAGGTCAAAGCTATCCTCTCCTAACCTATCCAAGCATAAATTAATCACACGAAGCATAACACAACCGAACCCGCCGAGACCACTATTACTGAAATCCCCAGAGCCAAGCAGAATATATCAGAGCAGAGTAGTTCGCAGAAGTCCATAGAATGGAAGCGTGTAGAAGAAAAGTCAAAGACACCCTAACCTGACCCAAACTGACCTAATCTAAGGAAACGTAACATGACTCGAGCTAACGTGCCGAGAACAGCATTGCTGGCCCAACCGAAGCCGTGCTGAACATATTAGAGCATAGAAGAGTGCAGAAATCCGCCGAAAAGCAGCGTTTAGCGCAAAAGTCGGAGCTAGCATGTCCTAACATAACCATTCGGAGGCAACCAAACGTAACCTAACTAAGCCTAACGTAACGCGATCACGATTGCTTGTCTCCCAGGGCCACGCAGAATGTTTTAGGGGAGAGTGGAGGGCAGAAATACATGGAATCTCAGACTGTAACGTAAAAGACAATGTTACCCAATCCTAACCCAGACAAATATAGCCTCACCAAGTGGAGCATAACTCAACATGAGGAGCCGCGACCACTATTGCTGCCATCCACAGAGCCAACCAGGACATACTAGAGCACAGCAGAATGCATAAATGCAGCGTATAGCTGAGTACAGCGCAAAAGTTGAAGTTGTACTAACCTAATTTGGCCTAACCCAACCTATCCGGGCGTAACATTACGGGACATAACGAGCCGAGACCACCATTGCTGGCATCCCATTGCCAAGCTGAAAATATCATAGCACTGTAGGGTGCTGAGATCCACCTAATAGCAGACAATAGCACTAAAACCCTCGCTATCGTCTCCTAACCTAAAGAATTGGAACATAACCAAACTTACCCTAGCTTACCCTGACGTGCAGCAGCCACTATTTCTGGCAGCCCCAGAGCCAAGCATGTCATACTGGAGCGTAGTAGAGCGCAGAAGTCCACCGTACAGCAGTGTACAGCACATAAGTTTAAGCTATCCTGCCCAAACTTAGCCTAAATCTACCTAACCGAACGTAACCTGACCAAACGTAACGTGCCGGGACCACTATTGCTGGCCTTCGCAGAGCCAAGCTGAAAATGTTAAAGCACTGTAGGGAGCAGGAATCCACCTAATATCACACCACAGCACTTAAGTCGGAGCCATCCTATCCTAACCTACCTAATCGTAACATAACCAAGCGTAATGTAACACAACCTAACGTGCCACGACCTCTACTGCTGTCCTCCCCAGATCCAAGTATAGCACACTAGTGGAGGGAGAATGCAGAAATCCATAGTATCGCAGTGTATAGCAGTAAAGTCAGATCTGCTTATGCATAACCCAATCCAACGGATCATAGCCAAAAATAGCCTATCGCAACCTAACGATCGGAAACCGCTAGTTCTCCCCCCCCCCCCCGGGCCAAGCAGGCATACCAGAGCACAGTGGATCGCAGCAGCCCTCCCAATAGCAGTCTACGGCACAAAAGTTAAAGTCATCCTAACCAAACTTAGCCTAACCCATCATAGTCGGGCGTAACCTAACTCAACGTAACGTGCCGAGGCCACAAATGCTGGACCGCCCATAGCCAAGCTTTTAATATTAGAAGACTGTATGGTGAAGTGATGCACCTAATGGCGGACCATAGCACTAAAGTCAAAGTTTTCCTTCCCTAACCTAACCAATCGTTGCATAACCAAACGTACACTAACTCAATCCAACGAGCCGCAAGCTATATTGCTGTCCTCCTCAGAGCCAAGCACAGGACTTTACTGGGGAGTAGGAAGTAGAAATTCGTAAAATCGCAACGCATGCCAAAAAAGTCAAAGCTACACGGACCTAATCCAAAGCAACAGAACACAAACAAACATTGACTATTACAACCCAACGTGCGGAGACCGCTATTTCTGCCCACCCCGGAGCCATGCAGGGCACACTAGAGCACAGTAAAACGCAGAAATCCACCGAATAGCAGTGTTCAGAACTAAAGTTAAAGCTGCCCCAACAAAAATTAGTCTTACCCAACCTTAGCGATCGTAATCTGGTTGAACATAACGTGGCGAGGTCACTATTGCTGGCCTTAACAGAGCGAAGCTGGAAATGTTAAAGCACTCTAGGGCACAGAAATCCACTTAAGAGCAGACAATAGCACAAAAGTCCAAGCTATCCCCTCCTAAGTTAGCTAATCGTAAAGAAAAGAACGTAACCGTTCTGAAACTAATGCTCCGCCACCACTACGGCTGGCCCCTAAGAACCAAGAAGAACACGTGAGTGGAGGCTAGAACGCAAGAATCCATAGAATCGCAGTGTATATCAGTAAAGTCAGAGCTGCCTAAGCCTAACCCAAGCTAACGGATCATAGCCAAATAAAGCCTATCTCAACGTGCGGAAACCGCTGTAGCTGCACCCAAAAAAAAACCCCCCAGAGACAAGCAGGACATACTAGAGCTCAGTAGAGCACAGATGTCCAACGAATAGCAGTGTACAGCACAATAGTTGTAGCCACCTCACCAAACTATGCTTAACCCAGCCTAACCGAAGGTAACGCGACACAGCGTAACTTGCAGAGATCACTATTCCTGTCCCTCCCGGGGCCAAGCTGAAAATACTAGAGCGCTGTAAGACGCAGAAATCCAGCTAATAGGAGACCTTAGCGTCAAAGTCAATGCTATCCCCTCCTAACCTAACTAATTGTAACATATACAAACGTAACCTTACTCAACCCAACCTGCCGCGAGCAATATTGCTGCCCTTCCCAGAGCCAAGCTGAACATATTAGAGCACTGTAGAGCGCAGAAATCCACTTAATAGCAGACTATAGCAATAAAGCCAAAGCTATGCTCTCCTAACCTAATCAATCGTAGCATACACAAACGTAGCGTAACTAAACCTAACGTGATGCGAATGCTCTTGCTGTCCTCCTCAGGGACAGGCAGGGCTCGTTAGTGAAGAGTAGACCGCAGAAACCCATATAATCGCAGTGTATGTTTGGAAATTCAGACATAACCAAACAAGACCAAAACGAACACAACATAAACAAACATCGACTCACTAAACCTAACATGCCGAGACCGCTATTTCTGCCATCTCCAGAGGTAAGCAGGACATACTAGAGCGCAGTGGAGCGCAGAAATCCACCGAGCAGCGGCGTAGGGCAATGCAATTGAAGATACCCTAACCAAACTTTGTCCAACCCAACCTAACCGAATGTAACATAACTCAACACAACGTGCAGAGACAAGTATTGCTTGCCTTCCCGTAGCCGAGCAGAAAATATTGGAACCCTGCAGATCGCAGAAATCCTCATAATAGCAGACTATTGAACTAAAGTTAAAGCTACCCTCTCCTAGCCTGACCAATCGTAACGTAATGGAATGTAGCATAACTTAAGCTAAGGATCCGTGGCCGCTATTGCTGTCCTCCCCAGCGCCAAACAGAATGCATTAGTGGCGAGTACAACGCAGATATCCATAGAATCACAGTGTTTATCGGAAAAGTCACAGCTGCAAAAACCTAACCGAAACCAGCACAAGATAGCCAAACGTAGCATAATTCAGCATAACGTGCCGAGACCGATATTGCTGGCATTCCCAGATCCAAGCTGAAAACATCAGGGCACTGCAGGGCGCAGGAATACGCCTAACAGCAGACTATTGCACTAAAGTCGATGCTATCCCCTCCTAGCCTAACCAATCTTAACATAATCAAACGTAACGTAGCTCAAGCTAACGTGCCGCTACC
>NW_016931839.1:8873-16461 GCF_001483705.2 Eufriesea mexicana
AAACGCAACCCAACCACACGTGGCCTGACCAAGCCTAACGTGCCGATACAACACTTAGAGGCCTACCCACACCCAAGCTGATAATATAAGAGCACTGAAGGGCGCAGAGATCCACATAATTGCGTTCCGTGCCACAAAGGTCAAAGATATCCTCCACTAACCTAGCCAACGTTAACATAACCAAACGTAACGTATCTCAAACTAACGTGGGGCATCCACAGTTACTGGCCTCCCAAGGCCCAAGCCGAACACATTAGTGGAGAGCAGGAAGCCGAAATCCGTAGGATCGCAGTGTATATCAGAGAAGTCAAGGCTGCAAAAGCCTAACCGAAACCAACAGGACATAACCAAACATTGCCTAGCAAAACATGACGTGCCGAAACCGCTTTTGCTGCCATCCCCAGAGACAGGCACGACAAGCTAGAGCACAATAGAGCGCTGAAATGCATCGAATAGCAGTGTAAAGTACAAAAGATGAGGCTATCCGGACCGCACTTAGACCAACCGAATCAAACCGAACGTTACATTTATCAATATAGAAAGCCGAGAGCACTATTGCCGGCCAGGCTAGAGCCAAGCTGAACATGCTAGAGCTTTGTAGGCCGCATGAGTCCACCATGTAGCAGACTATAGCACTAAAGCCAAAGCTACCCTCTCCTAAACTAAGCAATCGTGACATACACAAGCGTAGCCTAAATCAACCCAACCTGCCGCGACAACTATTGCTGGCCTCCCCAGATCCAAGCAAAACAGACTAGTGATGTGTAGAATGCAGAAATCCGTAGAATCGCAGTGAATATCGGAAAAGACATAGCTACCCAAACCAACAGGACGTAATGAAACATTGCTCCACCCGAACTACCGTGCCGAGACGGCTATCTCTGCCCCCTCCAGAGCCAGACAGGCCATACTAGGGCGCAGTGTAGCGCAGAAATCGACCGAACAGCAGCGTACTGCACAAAAGTTAAAGCTATCCTCTCCAAACTTAGCCTGAACCAACCTAACCAAGCATAAGATTTTCCAACGTAACGTGCCGAGGCCACCGTTGCAAGCCTGCCCAGAGCAAGGCTGAAAGAATAAGAGCTCTGCAGGGCGCAGAAATCCACCAAATAGCAGACAATAGCACTAAGGTCAAATCTATCCTCTCCTAACCTCACGAATAGTAATATAGCAGAACGTAACCTGTCTCAACCAAACGTGCCGCGACCTCAATTGCTGGCTACCCCAGAAGCAAGCAGAACATATCTGTGGAGAGCAGAACGCGGAAATCCATAGAATCGGAGCTTATATTAGAAAAGTCTAAGCTACCCAAGCCTAACCGAAACCAACAGGACATAACAAAAAATAGCCTAGCTTAACCGGACGTGCCGTGACCGCCGTTGCTGCCCTCCCCAGAGCCAACTAGGTCATACTAGAGCACAGTAGAGCGCTGAAATCCGCCGAATAGCAGTGTACGGCACAAAACATGAAGATATCCTGAACATACTTAGCCTAACCGAACGAAACTGGACGTAACAAGTATAATCATAGAGAGCCGAGGCCACTATTGCTTGCCTCCACAGAGCCAAGCTGAAAATATTGGAGCACTGTTGGTCCCAGGAATCAACCTAATGGCAGACTACAGCACGAAAGCCAAGGATATCCCCTCCTATCCTATACCATAATAACAGAACCAAACGTAACATACCTCAACCTAACGTCCCGCAAGCACTGTTGCTAGCCTCCATCGAGCCAAGCAGAAGACGTTAGTGGAGAGTAGAACGAAGAAATCCATTGAATCGTTGTGTATATTCGAAAGGTCATAGCTATCCAAACCAGCAGAACATAACGCAACATAGCCTAACCCAACCTAACTTGCGAGGCCGCTATTGGTGCCCTCCCCAGGGCCAAGCAGAACATAGTTGATCACAGTAGAATGCAGAAGTCCACCGAATTGCAGTGTATAGCACAAAGGATAAAGCTGGCCTTCCAAAACTTAGCTCACACCATCTTCAACGAACGTAACATGACTCGTGATAGCTTGCGGAGTCCACTCTTTCTGGCCTCCCCAGAGCCAACCATATTATGTTAGAGCACTGTAAGGCGCAGAAAACCACCTATGGGCAGACTATAGAACTAAGGTCAAAGCTATCCTCCACTAACCTAGCCAACATTAACATATCCAAACGTAACCTACATCAAAATAACGTGGCGCGTCCACAATTACTGTCCTCCCGAGGCCCAAGCAGAACACATTAGTAGAGAGCAGGACGCAGGAATCCATAGAATAGCAGTGTATATCAGAAAAGTCAAGGCTGCCCAAACCTAACCCAAACCGTCGGAGCATATCCGAACATAGCCTAACTTAACCTCACGTGCCGAGACCGCTATTGCTGACCATCCCAGAGCCAAACAGGGCACTCTAGAGCAGAGTAGAGCACAGAAATCCAACGAACAGCAGTGTTCAACACATGAGTTAGAGCTATTCCTCCTAACTTGGCCTGAACTAACCTAACCGAACGTCAACTGACACTACGTTACGTGCCGAGGCCAGTATTGCTGGCCTGCGCAGAGCTAAGCAGAAAGCAATAGAGTTCTGCAGGGCGCAGAAATCCACCTAATAGCGGACAATAGCACTAAGGTCAAAGCTATCCTCTCCTAACCTAGCCAATCGCAATATAGTAAAACGTAACCTATACCAACCTAACGTGCTGCGACCTCTATTGATGGCCGCCCCAGAACAAAGCAGGACAAGTATATGGAGAGTAGAACGCAGAAATCCATAGAATCGCTGTGTATATTAGAAAAGTCCAAGCTAACCAAGGCTAACCGAAACCAACACGACGGTAACCAAACATAGCCTAGCCAAACCTGACGTGCCGAGGCCGGTGTTGCTGTCTCCCCAAAGCCAAGCAGATCATGCTAGAGCACAGTAGAGCACTGAAATCCTCCGAAAGAAGTGTACAACACAAAAGTTATAGCTATCCTGACCAAACTAATCCTAACCCAACTTATCCGAACGTAATCTGATCCAACGTAACGTGCCGAGACCACAATTGCAGGCATTCCCAGTGACAACCTGAAAATATTAAAGCACCGTAGGGAGCAGATATCCACCTAATAGCAGACTATGGCACTAAAGTCAAAGCTATCCTCTCGTAACCTTATCAACCTAACCTAACCAAACGTCACACAACTCAACCTATCTTGCCGAGAACACTATTGCTGGTCTCGCCTGGGCCAGGCAGATTATATTAGAACTCAGTAGAGCACAGATATACGCGGATAGCAGTGTACAGCACGAACGCCTAAGCTACCATATCCTATCGTCACCAAACGTATTATGATCAAACGTAGCCTAACCCAAGCTAACTAGCCGAGACTACTACTGCTGGCCTCCCCAGCACTGAGCAGAATATACTACAGCACAGCAGAGCGCAGATATTCATCGCATTGCAAGGTATAGCACAAAAGCCGTAGATAGCCTAAGCAAACAATCCTAACCTAACCAAACGAAACGTAATCTACCTGAACCTAACGTGCCCAGACCACTATTACAGGCCTCCCCTGTGCCAAGCAGAGCATATTAGGCCACGCTGTAGCGCAGGCACCCACGGAGTAGCAGTGAACATCTGAGAAGTCGAAGTAGCATATCCTAACCTTGACAAGCTTAACATATCCAAACTTAATCTAACTCGACCCAACATAGCGGGACCACTATTGCTGGGCCCGATAGACATGAGCAGAATCTACTAGAGGACACTAGTACGCAGTAATCCACCGCATCGCAGTGAATAGCAAAAAAGCCGTAGATATCGTAGCCTAGCTTGTCGTAACTTAACCTAACAAAGCGAAGTATAGCTCAATGTAACCCGCGGCGACCACTGCGTCTGGCCTCCCCGGGACCAAGCAGAATGTAGTAGAGCACAGAAAATCGGAGAAATACACCGTGTGACAGTGTATAGCACGAAAGTCAAAGCTATCCTCACCAAGTATAGCCCAACATGTCCTATCCAATCGTAACATACCCCAACCTAACGTGCCGCGGCCACTATTGCTCGCATCCCCAGTGCCGAGCAGAGTATAGTAGAGCAATCTAGAGCGCAGGAATTCACCAAATGGCAGTGTATAGCACAAAAGTCAAAGAAATCGTAACCATGCTCTCCTAACCTAAATTAACGAATCGTAGCATAACTCAACCTAACGTGCCGATAAAACTATTCCTGGCCACCACAGTGCCAAGCAGAACATGTCGGTGCGCATTAGAGCGCAGAAATCCACCTAACGCCAGTGAATGCCACAAAAGGCCAAAATATACTGTCCCAACGTAACCAAACTTGTCGTAAGCAAACGTAGCCTAACCAACGCTAACGCGCCGAGACCACTGTCTCTGGCCTCACCAGAGACAGGCGGAGAAAATTAGAGCGCAGTAGAGCGCAGAAGTCAGATGATAGCAGTGTATGGCACAGATGTCTATACTATCCCGGGCTAACCTCACCAAACGTAACATAGCCAAACGTGGCATAGTTCAATGTAACGTGCAGAGACCACTACTGCCGGCCTAACTGGAGCCAAGCGGAATATGCCAGAGCACAGCATAGCGCGGAAATCCACCGAATTGCAGTGCATAGCACAAAAGTCAAATACATCCTGACATAACTTGACCTTACCTTACCTACCCAAACGTAGCGTAACTCAGCATGACGTGCCTCGAACAATTCTCCAGGCATCGCCAGAGACAATCAGAATCAAGTGGACCACCGTAGATCACGGAAATACCGAATAACTGTGTACAGCACGAAAGTTGAAGCTAAACTAACCAAACATGGCCTAACGTAACCTAACCTCTCTTATCGTAACGCAACCTAACGTGCAGCGGCCGCTATTGCCGGCCACCCCACGGTCCAGCAGAGTGTAGTACATCAATGTAGAGTCCTGAAATCCACCGATTATCAGTGTAAAGCACTAAAGTCGAACATACGCAAACCTAACCTGACCCAACCTAACAGAAAGGAACGTAGCATAGCTCAACTTGACGTGCCGCGACCACTACCCCTGGCATCCACGGAGCCAAGTATAACGCAGCAGAGCACAGTGGATCACAGAAATCCACCTGACAACAGTATACAGCATGAAAGTCAAAGAAATCCGAACCGAGACTTCCTAACGTAACACAACCAAACGAAGCGTATCTCATCCTAACCAGCCGATACCGCTATTGCTGGCCTCCCCAGCGCCAAGCAGAATATACTACAACACATCAGAGCGCTGAAATCAACCACAATGAAGTATATAGCACAAAAAACGTTGATATTCTGACCTAGCCGACCTAACCTAACAAAACGTGACGTGACTTAACACAGCATAACGTGCCGAGGCCACTACTACTGGCCACCCCAGGGCCAAGCGGAGTACATTAGAGCACACTAGAGCGCAGAAATCCACAGAATAGCAGTGCATAGCACAAAGGTCAAAGTAGCTTATCATAACCGAGCCAAGCGTAACATATCCAAACGTAACCTAACTCATCCTAACATGACGATGCCTTTACTTCTGATATCCACGGAGAGAAGCAGAGAATACTGGAGCACAGTAGCTCTCAGAAATACACCAAATAGCAGTGAACAGGACAAAGGTCTATGATGTCCTAACATAACCTGTCCTAACCCAGCCAAACCAAACGTAGCTTAAGCAAGCAGCGCATGCCGAAACCACTACTGCTGGCCTCCCCAGCCACAAGCAGAATATAATATGGCGCAGCAAAGCGCAGAAATCAACCGTATTGCAGCGTAGTGCTCAGAAGCCGTAGATATCCTGAACTAACCTTCCTAACCTAACCTGACGTAACTTAACCTAACTCAGCCTAATGTGCCGCGACCGCTATTGCTCAGCACTCCAAAGTCGAGCAGAGTATTGTAGAGTAATGTAGAGCTCAGGAATCCACCGAATAGCAGTGTATGTTACAAAAGTAGAGGGTACACCAACCTAATCTGGCAAAACCTGACCATGCCGAAAGTAGCATAACAGAACGTAAATCAGAGACCACAGCTGCTGGCAACCCCATAGGCAAGCAGAATATGGTAGAGCAATGTAGAGCGCAGAAGTCCACCGAATAGCAGTGTATAGCACAATGGTCATACCAATCCTAACCAAGCCTTCCGAACGTACCTTAACGAAACATACCATAACTCAACCTAACGTGCCGAGACCACTATCACTGACCGTCCCAAAGCCATGCAGAGCTGAGTAGAGCGCAGTAGAGTGGAGAAATCCACAGAATAGCGGAGAATGGCCCAATAGTCGAAACTATTCCATTCTAACATAACCAAAATTGTCATGCGCGAACGTGTCCCAGCTATTCCTAACGCGCCGAGACCACTATTGCTGGCCAAGCAGAAAATATTAGAACACAGTAGAGCGCAGAAATTGGAGAATTGCAGTTTGTAGCACTGATGTCTGACCTATTCTATCCTAACATCGCCAAACTAAACACAACCACACATGGCATATCTTAACCTAACATTCCGTGGCCACCATTGCAGGACATCCCAGAGCCGAGCAGAATATACTAGTGTACAGCAGAACGCAGGAATCCACCGCATTGCATTGTATAGCACGAAAGTCAGACGTACCCTGTCATAACCTGACCATACGTAACCTATCCGAACATAGAGTAACTCAGCGTAACGTGAAGAGACCAATATTGATAGTCTTCCAGGAACCAGGCGGAGCACATTAGAGCACATTGGAGTGCAGAAATCCTGCGAATAGCAGTGAAAGTCACAAAAGTAAATGAAGCCTGTCCTAACGTAGCCAGACGTGACACACCCAGGCGTAACCTGACTCAACCTAACATGACGAGACATTTATGTCTCACCTCCACAAAGACAAGCTGAGTATACTAGAGTACAGTAGTGCGCAGAAATCCACCGCATTGCAGCGAAGAGCACAAAAGTGGAAGACATCCTAACATAACTTGACCTACCATAACCTAACAAAGCGTAGCACAGCTCAACGTAACGTGCAGCGACCACTGCTCCTGACCTCCCAATGGCGAAGCAGAATATAGCAGAGTACTGTAGATCGCACAAATCCACCAAATAGCAGTGTATGTTTCAAAAGTCGAGGTTATCCTAACCTAACCCGACCTAACCAATCATAATGAAACGTAGCATAATTGAACATGAAGCCGCAACCACTGCAGCTGGCAAACCAGAGCGAAGCAGAATATAGTAGAACAGTGTAGAGCGCTGAAATCCACCGAATAGCAGTGTATAGCATAAAAGTAAGACAAATCCTAACCAAGCAATCGTAACCTACCCTAACGAAAAAGAATGTAACTCAGCCTAACGTGCCAAGACCACTATTAATGGCCACCACAGAGCCAAACATAAAATATTAGTACGTAGTAGATCGTAGACATCGGAATACAGCAGTTTGTAGCACAGATGCGTTGTTATCCTGTCCCAACCTCACCAAACTTAACATAACCAATCTTGGCATACGTCAACCTAGCGTGCCGAGACCACGATTCCAGTCCTCCCCGGAGCCAAGCTGAATATACTAGATCACGGCAGAGCGCAGAAGTCCACCGCATTCCGAGCAGAGT
>NW_016931840.1:0-424 GCF_001483705.2 Eufriesea mexicana
CTATTAAGCTCACAGCAGAGCCTGAAAGCTCTCCATGCGACCAATTCCCATCGTTTACCATCATATACTTTGCGACGCTATAAAAAACGAACCGCTCCTCAGACGCCCACGCAAATCACACAGGCCACAACCTCGTTCGTTGCGGTCACAATGAAACCACTCCGACTCAATTCGGACGATCTCGAAAATTCCCACATTTTCTCAGTGGTTCGCAGACAGACCATTTGCATCCATTCCGACCCAAAAAATCGCAGGTCCCCGAAAGCTCACTTTAGGTACACGTACTTATAGAGCACATCGCATGCTCTCTTGTGTTAAAAGCTCACGCTCCTACTCCATCTATTAAGCTCACAGCAGAGCCTGAAAGCTCACCCAGCGACCAATTCCCATCGTTTACCATCACATACTTTGCGACGCTATAAAA